>NW_026973792.1:90000-97500 GCF_035594125.1 Scylla paramamosain | reverse complement strand
CACACACACACAAGGAAAACAAAACACCCTAAAAAACAAATGATGATCAATATACGAAGATTGAGTCAGTAAGGGAGAGTTACAGTCACAGTTACATGACAAACAACAACTGTGAGACGGCGTCCGACACCTGGGCGGAGGCGGACAGGTGTACCAACCAGCCTAAACAAGGACGCAGCGGGGGAAGGAGAAAGATTGTGGGAAGCAAAGTAAACGACAAGGCGGATTGAACAGGTGGATTCCTAAAGGTGCTCGCCTCGCACTCAGCCTAGACAGACTTAGTGGCGGGACAAGGGACGGTGTGACTAACCTACAACAGTTATTGATGTTGTAGAGAAAATTAACACAGATGGGTTGGAAAGGTAGTATGGAAACTCAGATTTAATATTCTCTTAATATGCTTTCAATTATAGGTCTCTTTAGACTTCAGGAGCACAGACAAAGTTTTCATATGTCTCTTCCTACACACAGAGTGGTCAGTGATATGACAACGAACTCCTCCGCACACAAATCAAGTTTACTGGTGAGTTATTGAAAATATAGTAAATGCCTGATAAAAAAAAAAAAAATATCCTGAATATAACAAATTAAGGATCAGCAAGGGAAGAGTACCAAATATGACCAAACAACACCACCAACACCGTAGATACAAAACAGACACCCATTCACCAAAAATAAACAAGATTCTATACAACCATGAATAGCACGTTAAATAGAAAACGTGTTCACACATTGTACATGAAAAACAACCTACACCAAACACACCATGCACTTGTTTTCGATCACCATCAAAGACGCTGCCCACACGCGTGACGTCACCTTGCCAGACACATCGAAGGGAATGTGACCCAAGATTGGACCAGAGCAGCAAATACACGTGTCATTTCCCTTAAGAGACTCGGGGAAACATGAGCCTCCAAAAGACCAAGAAGCGAACCAAGAGAGAGAGAGAGAGAGAGAGAGAGAGAGAGAGAGAGAGAGAAGAGAGAGAGAGAGAGAGAGAGAGAGAGAGAGAGAGAGGGAGAGGGAGAGGGAGAGAGAGAGAGAGAGAGAGAGGAGAGAGAGAGAGAGAGAGAGAGAGAGAGAGAGAGAGAGAGAGAGAGAGAGAGAGAGAGAGAGAGAGAGAGAGAGAAACTTTAAGGAAAAAATGAACAGGAAAGTAACTGAAAAAACACCAACTTATCGGAATAGTAAAGCGAGGAGATAAATTCCAGAGAAGAAAGGGAGGAGGAAAAGAGGAAATGAAGGGAAAACCAGAGAATAAAGGAGAAACGAAAAGAAATGGAGGAAAAACAAAAGGAAAAGAAGAGGAAAAGAGGGAAAAAAGAGTAAATGAAAGGAAAGGATATGGTGAAGTAAAAAGAAAGCAAAGACAGAAAAAGGAAATGAAGGAAAATTTTAAATAGAAACGAAAGGAAATTAAGGATAAACGAGATGAAAAATAAAGGAGAAACGAAAGGAGAGAAAAGAGAAACGAAAGGAAGAGGAAACGAAAGATGAAGGAAGAAGAACGAAAGGAGAGGAAAGGAAATATGGAGAGAAAAGTAAAGCATGGAGAGGCAGCAGTGTGGCGTGGGACTAATTGGTTGATTAGCCTTCATTATTGCATCGTGGACCTGAAACATGAAGGTCACCGAGGAATTGTCACTGTGCCAATAAAATGTATTACTTTTTCCTATGAATTGTCCGCACGAAGCTGCTGGTGAAGAGAAGACAGTACTGTCATTACACTAATGAAACAGAGCAACACACACACACACACACACACACACACACACACAGAGAATTCCCCTGAATCCGATAACTATGGCGATAACGTTCCCACATTCGTCAAATAAATGCATCGGAGAAATAATGAACGGGAAAGTTTGCACTTCTATTCACCAAAAGGTTTAATGAAGTGAAAATCAAAACTCTATTGCCTTCAGAGCGTCCAGTCTAGCGTGATCTTTCATAAACATTAGTGTATCATAACTTAGAGGTGAAGGAGCACTGCCAGTCATTATCAGGCTGGCATCCTGTTAAATATACTGTTTACCTTGTTAGCGTTTGGTGAAATTTGAAGGCAGCGAGGTGATGCGCAGGTAATGACAACCCTGATGGCCGCTTGTCAGGTGTGCAGGTCATTTCGTCTCATTTCCAGCATTTTAATTGTTATCTGTGGACATTCAAACGATTCCACATTGACCTACGAAGGCAGCAATTAGTGAGCTGACCACTGTAATATTTTATGAGGTCGTGTTAATAGTCCAGGCTATATTGGTGGAATATTTGGCCCAATTTCGAGTTACAGAATCGTAAGAATTGTGCAAAATGTACTTATTAATTACTGCGGTGTAAAATAAAAAGTTTTGTAAAGGATTAGATTTTGAATAACATTTGGGGCAATTTCGAGTTACAGAAATATAAGGACTGCGCAAAGGGTATTTGCTTGTTGTAATGTATAATGATAAAAAAAAAAAAAAAAAAAACACGATTTTTCAAATAATCGAGGTAATTTTGGAGGCAATATTTGGGAAAATATCGAGTTAAAAAACCGTAAGGACTCAGCGAAATGTACTTATGTATTACTGTCATGTAAAAAAGTCTTTGCAAATAACCAATGTCATATTTATGGTAAAATACGCTGCGATTCTCAGATAAACAATGATAAAAACCAATAACTTGTCAATGAAATAATATATATATATATATATATATATATATATATATATATATATATATATATATATATATATATATATATATATATATATATATATATATATATATATATATATATATATATATATATATATATATATATATATATATATATATATATATATATATATATATATATTTAGGCACAAGTCATACGTGCTTTACATAAAGGCAATTGATACAAAATCGGTGCGATTTTTCATCCATGGATGGACTGAAATTCAAAAAGTGATGGTCACACGAGAAAAAGAAAAAGACCTGACACAAAAAGAAATAAATCTGCCGAGTGTTCTGAAAATTCGAAGGTTATCGTATTAAAAGAATGCAGCCCAGTAATTAGTGAATGGTTCTCAGAGCAATGCACTTGTAATGGCTGCTTGTTAAACTTACTGCAGTGCAGGCTATGATGCCCGATCTGGCAGGGTTAATTGCCTCTTTAGAGAGAGAGAGAGAGAGAGAGAGAGAGAGAGAGAGAGAGAGAGAGAGAGAGAGAGAGAGAGAGAGAGAGAGAGAGAGAGAGAGAGAGAGAGAGAGAGAGAGAGAGAGAGAGAGAGAGAGAGAGAGAGAGAGAGAGAGAGAGAGAGAGAGAGAGAGAACAAATACACAAACAAAGAGGGATGCAATGAATGAATGCATAAATGAAATGAATGATAGATGATAAAAAAGGACATATGAGAATTATTACCATATCGAGGCTTTAAAATCCATAAAAGCTTCAACCCCAAAACTTTAAAAAGGGAATAAAAATGAGTAAAAAATGTCACGATACGCAGGACAACCAATAAATACCAAGCTCAACAACAAACCAATTCACAAAACAACATACACTAATAATTAAAAGTATTTTATTTTCTGGCTGGGATTATATTCAACACAGACAAAACACACACACACACACACACACACACACACACACACACACACACACAAGGAAAATAAACGCAAAAACGCAAAATAGGAAAAAAATGGTTGCAATTGGGTTAAGTTTACTGGTGTGTGTGTGTGTGTGTGTGTGTGTGTGTGTGTGTGTGTGTTGTGTGTGTGTGTGTGTGTGTGTGTGTGTGTGTGTGTGTGTGCTATTCATATTCATCCTTACATATAATTTACAATCCGCTAAAAGAGTACATAATCATTTCCTTTTCATGCTCTCTCTCTCTCTCTCTCTCTCTCTCTCTCTCTCTCTCTCTCTCTCTCTCTCTCTCTCTGGAATGTCAGGTCATGCTGAAATGAGAGAGGTGAGGTCGAGGCGAGTAGAGAGGGAGGGGAGAGGATGGTAGGAGACGAGATGAGGGGATTAGGTGAAGTAAATGTTGATGAATTGTATAAATATTTCGTAGATAAAGTTCATACAGGTATGGTCAGTTAGCAAATATCCCGTATAGAACAATAAGATCACAAAAAAAATGACCCTAAATGGATGACTGCTAGGTTAAAGCATTATATAGGGCGTAAGAGAAGTATATATAAGAGATTAAGGGCAGGTGAAGAAGTTTTAAGGACACAATATAATGAATTAGTTAGAACAGTCAGGAAGTTAACGAGGAAAGCTAAGGACAATTATGAATTAAAGGTAGCCAGCCAGGCGAAGACGGACCCCAAGGGATTTTATCAGCTATACAGGACGAAAAATAAGGATACTGTAGATCCATTAAACGCAGCAGATGGGGAGCTGGTTAGTTCTGGGGAGGAAATTAGTAAACTTCTGAATGATTATTTTTTAACTGTCTTCACCCAGGAAAACATGCAGGATATGCCAGATAGTGAACAGGTGTTTAGAGCAGATGAGAATGAGAAGCTGACAGATATTTCCATAACTAGGGAGATAGTGGAACAGGAGATAGATAGGAAAAAAAAGTTCAAGACACCAGGACCTGATGAAATATATCCCAGAGTACTTAAGGAATGTAAAGAGATTATTAGTGAGCCGTTAGTTTCTGTCTTTAGGAAATCACCTGAGTCAGATGAGGTACCAGTAATGTGGAGGCAGGCTAATGTAGTACCCATCTTTAAGAAAGGAGATAAAACTTTAGCGTCTAATTATAGACCTGTCAGCTTAACTTCAGTTGTAGGTAAAATGTTAGAGTCAATAATAGCCAGGAACATTAGGGAACATTTAGACAAACATAACTTGATAAATCAGTCACAGCATGGCTTCACGAAGGGGAAGTCTTGCCTGACAAACTTGTTAAGCTTTTACAGTAAGGTGTACGAGGCAGTAGATAATGGTGATAGTTATGATATCTTATATCTGGACTTTAGTAAAGCATTTGACAAGGTGCCCCCATCAAAGGCTCCTGAGAAAGGTTAGGGCGCACGGGATAGATGGGAAGGTGTTAGGTTGGATAGGATCATGGCTTGGTAACAGGCGACAGAGAGTGGTAATAAACGGCTCGAAATCCGAGTGGGGTCATGTAATTAGCGGGGTGCCACAGGGATCAGTATTAGGGCCATTGTGATTTCTAATATATATATCAATGACTTGGATAGTAGAATTAGTAGTGATGTTAGTAAATTTGCGGATGACACAAATATAGGTAGATTGATTAGGTCAGAATCGGATGCCATCGCCTTGCAGGCAGATTTAGATAGAATGAATGAATGGACGGATAGATGACAAATGCAATTTAATATCAATAAATGCAAAGTGCTTAGCGTAGGTAGAAGAAACCCACACAATAGGTACACAATAAACAACCAAACTCTGGTAGGTACAGGGTACGAGAAAGATTTAGGAGTTATAGTTAGCTCTGAACTCCGTCTAGGGAAACAATGCATAGAAGCCAGAAACAAGGCAAATAGGGTACTAGGATTCATTTTTTAGGAGTGTTAAAAGTAGAAGGCCGGAAGTAATATTAAAGTTATACTTGGCGCTGGTCAGACCTCATCTAGACTACGCTGTGCAGTTCTGGTCCCCACATTACAGGAATGATATAGGTCTATTAGAATCAGTACAGAGGAGAATGACTAAAAGGATACAGGGGATGAGGAGTATTCCTTACGAGGCGAGGTTGAAGCTGTTAAATTTACATTCTTTAGAGAGACGTAGGTTAAGAGGGGACCTGATAGAAGTCTTTAAGTGGTATAAGGGTTATAACAAGGGAGATGTAGGCAAAATTCTTTGGATCAGCAACCAGGGTATAGAACAAGAAATAACGGGTTCAAGCTTAAAAAATTTAGGTTTAGGAAGGAGATAGGAAAAAAATGGTTCTCAAATAGAGGTGGTAGATGAGTGGAACGGACTTAGTAATCATGTAGTTAGTGCTAGGACACTAGAGAGCTTTAAGAGAAGATTAGACAAGTTTATGGATGGGGATAACAGATGGAAATAGGTAGGTATATTTCATACAGGGGACTGCCACGTGTAGGCCTGGTCGCTTCTTGCAGCTTCCCTTATTTCTTATGTTCTTATGTTCTTATGAGAGAGAGAGAGAGAGAGAGAGAGAGAGAGAGAGAGAGATGAGAGAGGAGAGAGAGAGAGAGAGAGGAGAGAGAGAGAGAGAGAGAGAGAGAGAGAGTCTGACACGCCTCCGCACGGGGGATGCTCCGAGGATCAGTAATTCCCATGTGGTCTAGTGGCTAGGATACCTGGTTTTCATCCAGGAGGCCCGGGTTCGATTCCCGGCATGGGAAAGCAAAGATTTAGGGTTATAACAAGGGGGGAACATAAGTAAAATTCTTAGGATCAGCAACCAGGACAGAACAAGAAAATAACGGGTTCAAGCTTGAGAAATTTAGGTTTAGGAAAGAGATAGGAAGAAATTGGTTCTCAAATAGAGTGGTAGATGAGAGGAACGGACTCGGTAATCATGTTGTTAGTGCTAAGACATTAAGGAGCTTTAA
This sequence comes from Scylla paramamosain, assembly GCF_035594125.1. Taxonomy (NCBI): domain Eukaryota; kingdom Metazoa; phylum Arthropoda; class Malacostraca; order Decapoda; family Portunidae; genus Scylla; species Scylla paramamosain. The sequence goes on along the minus strand of NW_026973792.1, from coordinate 90,957 downwards.
GAGAAGATTAGACGGGTTTATGGATGGGGATGATAAGTGGAAATAGGTAGGTATATTTCATACTGGGACTGCCACGTGTAAGCCTGGTCGCTTCTTGCAGCTTCCCTTATTTCTTATGTAAACCCCAAACACCATCAAACACCTCTCTCTCTCTCTCTCTCTCTCTCTCTCTCTCTCTCTCTCTCTCTCTCTCTCTCTCTCTCTCTCTCTCTCTCTCGTTTCAGGTCCACTGCCACAAATCACCTTAACACAAGTGGGCCAAACTCTCAGCGGCGCCCATCCATTCAGTGCCAGTGTCCGCGAGTGATGGATAGCTGGAAGGTTCCTGACTACACTCACCAAACCCTAACCAAACTCCAAAACACACACAAACCTTCCGTCACCCTCGCCTAACCCTTTGTCCTGAAACATCTTAAACCATCCACAAAATTTTTATCATCGAATCTCAAACCAAAAAATGTCCACTAATTTGCCTCGCCAAATTGCAAACGGTCCAAGAACTTTCCTTTATCAACGTCAAGGCCTTCCTTCACTCAGACCCTCGTCCCAAACCATCCATTAGCTTCCCCTCGTCAAATTCTAAACTATCCCCAAACCTATCATAATAAAAAACCTGATCAGACAAAAATCTTCCGGCTCCAACCATTAAGCCATCCATGAACCTTCCCTGTAAACCCAAAGCATCCATAAACCCTCCTAGTCAATCTCAAACCATCCAAAAATCTTCATTCACCAAAATTGAAACCATACATACAAATCTACAATACTAATGCAAAACACAACTATTACCGCACACTTTCCTCTCACCTCAGTGCAATTACCCGCAGTACCACCACTGGCCTGATATAAACACAAATTTTCACCTATTAAACTCGACAAAAATCATACTTTCACCTACAACATTAATATAAAAAACAGCTAATACTCCCACTTTTCCTGTCACTTCAGTGCAATTAC
>NW_026973792.1:82500-87500 GCF_035594125.1 Scylla paramamosain | reverse complement strand
CCTGCAAAGAAAAAAAAAAAAAAAAGACAGATCCGAAAGCAAGGCAATGTAGTTTTTATTGAGGACACTTGTGTGTGGAGACAGCTCCAGTCACAGACAGCAGGAAATACAGACCATGTCGGAGAAAGAAGCAGCAAGTTATTAACTACGTAACTGTGTTGACACCAAGCAAATGTAATAAAATTGCATACACCAAGGAGCACCGCAGCTGTTTATGTGACACACCCATTATATCAAACTGCCTCGCGCCCCGCCTATGTAATCCTCAGTTAATGGATTAACACCAACTCTACCTTAAGTGTGTGTGTGTGTGTGTGTGTGTGTGTGTGTGTGTGTGTGTGTGTGTGTGTGTGTGTGTGTGTTTTCTATCTCTTATCACTGGTAAATAGAAAAACTGTTTTCACACTTGTCTGCTTCCTAGTGCTGAATGAATAAAACACACACACACACACACACACACACACACACACACACCCAACACACACACACACACACACTTTGTTTAGTGACCAGCAATGAAACAAGCACAAAAGGTGTGAAGTGTCCTGCCATCCTTTACGCTGCCAGTAGTGTCTTTGAGAGCCACACTTTATACCATTCTACAAAGGCTGATGAAAAGCCACGTAAGTCAAGGGGTTCGAACAGTACCAGCTGCCTTTCAACCCATTCTTTCACCCCGTATTCACCCATATTTCCCTCTCTCTCTCTATTGTTCTTCTTTACTTCCCCCACTCTTTTCTTTCCGTTCCGTTCCGAACAGTACCGAATTTCACTGAACATCGATAAAATAAACACTAAAAAACCTGAAGTACTCGGGCCACACTGTTCTTAGCGGCCTGCCAGTGGTGCCTCTCAAACCCACACTTCACACCAACACGTTTCATAAAGACTCAGAAGCTGCGTCACTCAAAAAGCTAGGGCAGTACCTGAATCGCACGACAGGGGAGGGACGCACACCGCTGCCAATACAATACACCTGCCAGTACTCAAAACTGCACCACCTCCCAGCCCTGCAGCTCGAGGAGACCTTACACGCAGGATTACATACACCAGGACTCCGCGAGGGATTGCCAAGGTCTGCCTGCCGCTCTCCTCACTCGTTCCAAGATATAATTCCCTTCCGGCCGCAGATTTCCATGCAGGCTTTCAGTACACGAGTTCCAGGCGACGCGTGGACAGACAGACAAACATGAGCAGCTTGTAGACCCAGTGTTGTTCTGCCTAAACCTACACACCACAAGAAATCGCTGGAATGGAATGGATGTTGTAGATGAGGAACTTAATTACAGTGACTTGTAGAAGGAAATGTTATTCTTTAAGGCTTGCATGTGGAGTTTATTGTTACGACCATCTAACCTAAAATGTAATGCTGGAAGTGACAAACACGACTCTAATAAATCTGTTGGAAGGAAAGGAGCCTCTTTTTGCCATACTTGAGAAATTTCCGTCGTGGTAAATGTATAAAATAAAATATGTACTTAAGAGTAGCTTGCTTACACGCACAAAACAAGTGCCTTGTGGTTCAGTCAGTTAACGCTAGTCTTTTCAATCTGCTCAGTTCAAACTCTGGTCACGTCCACCTCCCTCATCAAAAAAGTAATAAATAAAAATAAAACATATACTTACGTGCCAAAAATGAGCCCTGGAAACAAAACTAACGCTATAAATAAAGAAAACACAAACTTCTTCTCACTTTGCCAGGAATGTGGCTCAGATTTCTATCCACAGGAACTGAAGGAGAAAAGAAAATGTAGAAAAAGTAGAAAAGTAGAATAAATAAATAAATAAATAAATAAAAAAATATAATATATATATATATATATATATATATATATATATATATATATATATATATATATATATATATATATATATATATATATATATATATATATATATAAACGAGAAAATTGAACTTAAGACTTACTAGTGGACGTAAGAGAAGGAATCACATTAGTAGAAAAAGGGTAAAGATTATGAAGGCTCCTCTTTCCTCACTTTTGTGAACATAATTAAAAGCTCTCCTAAAAACTCAGAACACAAGAAAATATCAGCTTAGTACACACATACCAGATGGAATCATATTACTTAACTAAGGTAGAAAATATGTACTGAAGACTATTAACGTTACATCACAGAACAAATCATATCACCAGAACAAAGTTTAAAGGTAAAGAAGACACAGGCCTCCCCACTCTGAAGGACGTGTTTGAAATTTCTCCCTTGAAGAACTACAAAAACGAGAAAATGTCAGTTTGAGATTATCGAACCTAGGAAACAGGAGGAATCGTAGGAGTAGAACAAAGGACAGAGAAAAATAATCCTGCTTTCTCACTTTCCAAGAACATGTTTGAGATTTATGTTGTAAAGAACTTTCAAAGTGAGAAAAATATTTCGTGGAAAGCACTAAAGTTACGGCAGAAGGAATGGTATCAGTACAACAAAGGTTAGGGATACAGACTATGCATCCCTCCTCACTGTTAAGGAACGTGGCTAAGATTATGTGCTGAACAATATAAAAAGTGAAAATAAATATCTATTAAACATTACTATATTTACATAGCACAGGCATTCGTATTAATGGAACAAAAACTGAAGGTAATGAAATGACTCATATTTCCTCACTTTTCAGTAACACTTCCCAACCCACGAAGCAGAATGAATATTAACAGTAGAACAAAGGCTACAAAAAGAAGACTCTGCCCTCAGTTTCCTGCGACCTGCGTGGAGTCCTGCCGTGGAGAGCTTAGAAAACGACGACTGTAAGTGGGAGGGAAATCTTTACTGGATTATATATTTTTTTTATTGTTCTTTTTTTTATTATTATTATCATTTAAAAGTTCGTGCCAAGGACAACAAAAACTACAATGTTCCTTGAAGACTGTGAGTGAGAGGAAAGAGGTTCACTTTATTTTTGTATTCATGCAATGAAATCTCGTGGGGAAAAAAAAAAAAAAAACTCTCAAGACGCCAGAGTGTGGGAGTCCATAGGCAAGTCCAACAATTTAATCCAAATGTGAAGCAAAAGGTTTTATTCTCATGAGGTTCTCTGGTCTATTCCAGTTCGTTTCGTCTCCTTATGAAGGGCGTTGGCAAACATTTCTTCCTCTCACTTTCTTAACACTAGGTGGACACTTTATTGGAAGTTACTGGTTTTCCGCACGATAGTATTCATGATCGAAGCGCCCCCGCGGTGCAGTGACCAGCGCCTCACTGCATCAATGATTCTAAGTGAATTATGATGCAGCAACATCCACGTGAAGGTGACGAAAAAGGTTTCCATGATGGAACACGTAACCTTCAGACTACAACACGAACGACGTACCACAGAGCCTACCAGAATGAGAGAGAGAGAGAGAGAGAGAGAGAGAGAGAGAGAGAGAGAGAGAGAGAGAGAGAGAGAGAGAGAGAGAGAGAGAGAGAGAAATGAGAAGTTATATAGGTAGATAACAGACATATATAAATGAATGGATGAAATTAGACAAGCAGATGCAGATAGATAGATAGATAGATACATAGATGCAGAGAAAAAAAAAAACACATAGATAGATACAGAACAAAACTGAGGAAAATAGAAAAAAAAAATACATTGATGTGTCGGCACAAAGACAAATCACCAGGTAGACAAACAGACAGACAGACAACCAGCTAACATCCGCTAACCTAATCCCACCTCAAGGATAACTGATATGCTTGATATTCACGTTATCCAAATAAGTTAATGAAAATACCTAAAGGCCAATTCTGCTGCTGCTTCCTGGCCTCCTCGTGGACACACACACACATACACACACACACACACAAGGTAATGACTCGTGCAATTACGTGGCCTGCGGGGGTCGTTACTACTAAAGCTGGGGAGTGGAGAAGCTGGGGGATAGGTGGCATGGTAAGCAAGGAAGAGGAGGCGAGGCTAGAAAGACAGGGTTGTGGAGGTTAGACTGAGAAGGTGAGGCTAGGGAAAGCTGGGAAGGTGAGGCTGGAGAGGCGAAACTAGGAACAGGAAGCTGGAAAGATGGCGCTGGGGAGGTGAGACTAGGGGAGGTAAGGCTGGGGAGGCTGGGTTGGGGTGGGGCTGGTGGGGGTAAAGATAAACCCATGGCAACAAGGTAAGTCACTCTCAATTTCATGAGATGAACAGTGATTCTAGTAACGAGTGTTGATTCACCTCAGCTCTCTCACTCTTGACTCCTCACATGATTCCTCGTGTGGATGAGTTGATGATGAAGTGGAGTGAGTTGATGTGGTGGAGGTGAAGGATGTGCTGATGAGGGAAAGGCAGTTGATGACGGTTATGAAAGTGATGCAGGAACAAACAGCGACAAGGAAGTGGAAGATAATATTGGAGTGGTAGAAGGTGGAACGCCAGAGGATGTGCTGGTGATCAGAAAAGACAACAATGGTTAATGTTTGCGATGATTCCTGATTGCAGACTTTACGGTAAACATTCAAGAAACAAGTGTAATATACCGGGGAACGTTGTGACGGCGGCGGGATGCGTGGTGAGGGAGCAGAGACGCCTAGACAGTAGACGTACCGCACCCTCCTGCCAACACTCAAGTCTATTTTCGTGTCCCTCAGCCTTACAACCTCCCATTTCAAGCACCATTCCTTTAGATTCATCGCACTGGAAACACTTACATCCTAGATAGTCATATGAAATACAAAAAAAAATGACAAATATGCAAAATTAAGAAAATGTTAGTTATTAATGGTCTGACAACTGTGATTCCTCAACCGCTTGCTTCCTACTAGCCTAGCGAGGAACGACACACCAGTTTTACGAGCAGTATATGTCCAAATACACTTATTACCAAGTTAACATACCTGCTGACCACTGTGGACAAGCTTTGGGAGAGTTTTGGTTCACCTAGAGCCCAAATAAGCGTCCAAGAAAACACAGAAGACTCACACGTACACCACAACGAAGCTGACGCCACTGACCACTGACTGACTGGCTCAAGTGAGTCGCGTGGCTTCTCTTCCTTGTCTCGAAGCCA
>NW_026973792.1:62500-75000 GCF_035594125.1 Scylla paramamosain | reverse complement strand
CGAATAAGTTAATGAAGGAGTAGATTAACAGAGTGACTGACTGGACAGCTGACTGACATATTGAGATAGATGGTTCATCACCACATGCAAGTTTATATGAATACATGTCTCACTCTTTCTTAACATTTCCTGTTGTCTGGCTGCCCTACAGAAAGTAGTGACAGAGGGACGGAACACTGAGTCCTTGAAGGGGCCGGAACAAAATCAGTCCTTCAAATACAGCGCACCTCAGACATGTGACTCTGAGAACGAGGATGAAGAACACATTGAAATTTCTAAGATTGACTGGGTAACGGAGTGGCTGGACAAACATTGCTTCTTTGATGAGCAGGCCTGGGGCGCCGTCATGGCCGGTGTTGAGGCCACGCCAGAGGAGATGGAAAACGAACTCCAGGACAAACCCAACCCTCCTGTCGGTAACTTTAAATTGGATAGTAGCGAATACACTTCACTAGACAACACCTGCCCCAAGAAATTTCTCGCCGCCCTCACGCGCCTTAATCACTTGCAAAAGTCACACGATGATATCCTGGCACAGCTGACCTTCCCCAACAAAATGGTGGTGCAACATGTGACATACATCGTCAAGGCCTTCCTGAGACGCATGTACTTTAGAATGAAGGGCAAGAGCCACAAGAAACAGGAGGCCGTCATGCGCAAGATGCACTACGCCATGCAGGGCATCGTGCATCGCTACTTCAAGCGGGGCATGGATAAGAAAGTCTATTTACACAAAGCAGCGGAGAAGGACGAGTTTGAAAACTGGAGTGATGATGAGGATGACGAGGAAGGTCGAGGCGATGACGACCAGATGGAAGAAGGAAACGTTAATGAAACAAAAGACGAACAATGTGACGAAGTTCAGGAAAACGAAGAGAACCGGTCAAATAATGAAGACGAAATCCAAAAATGTAAAACAGCAATTGAAGAGATAAAGATGGCGAAGAAGTTTGTGAGTAGCGCTGTCACGCTTCACGCACAGGCCCCAGAGACTCTGCTGAACACCATGGAAGCGATTTACAACGGAAAGGTGACGGTGGAGCACGTGCTCAAACACCCCCAAACTCTCACCCACCAGAATGACCGCGTGGAAGGGAGCGTGCCTGGGATGGAGGGACAAGACGGTAACTCAAGCAACGAAGAAGACGACGAGGACGAGTATTACATCCCTGACGACAAGTCACACGCCAGCCTTGAGTTCTCCGACGACGAGAGAATGCACTGCCACCTCTCAGACGTGGAGGATGATGAGTGTGAAACGAATGACGCTTCTTGGGATGAGGAGGACGACAGTGACGCTGAGAGTGAGGCCCGCTTGAGTCCCACTGAGTATCCCTCAGATGGCGAGGAGTCCAGTTCGGTTGAAGACGGCGAGTGCGGTGGTGCCAGTGATGATAATATAACAAAGAAAAGCCAGACATCACCAGAGAAGGAGGTGGACTTCAAGCTGCTTAACAGACTTGCCGGCGAATTCAGTGATGGTAGCGAAGAGGAGGGGCACGAGAAGGCGGCGTGGAGGCGGAGTCAGGATGTGAGCCGCACTCTGTGGATGCAGGAAATGGTCTCTGACTGCCCACTCAAAGACAAGACTTACAGTCAAGAATTCCACTGCTGCCGAGCTCCTTTGTTCCCCAAGGTCAATCTTTCAACACATTCCATTCAAGAGAAGGAAAAAATTCTTGAACAGTTTATGGAAAAGAATGTCAGCAGAAACATTCGCCGCTACGTCATGAAAACAGTTTGCCGAAGGAATTTCGCGATATTCAAAAAGTTGTGGCGGCGTGCCAAGGGCCTCAAGCGGTTCCCAGGCCTGCGCCTGGGCACACAGGGCACTGCAGCGTGGCAGTCTTTCAAGCGGCAGAAGGCCTACCTTAACGACTTCCTCATGACAGAGAAAGAGGCCCTTCTTTACAGTTTGTCGCGGAAGCACAAAGTGTCGTGTGAAGAAATCTTCCAAGCACAGGCGACGGTAGAAATGCTCCGTAAGAAACGGCGACTCGCAGTCAAGATTGTCAAGTTCCTGGACCAGCTCCCCATCCGCCGCCTCCAGTACCTGAATGAGCACGTCCTCGCAAAGGCACAGCGGGGAAATGGATGGGAGCCGCAAAGTCACTCAGACATGACTTCCGTGTTGCTGTTTTTACAGACTGTGGCTACAATGCAAGGACATGAGTCGCCCTTTCCCTGCCACGGCCCTGTGTGCGAGAAGCTTCAAGGCTACGTGGAGAGCCTCGTTCACGATATCGACGACGAATATAAGTTCTTTTGTAAGGAAAAGGGAAATCAGGCCCGCCGCGAGGAGGTCAAAGTAAAATTGAATAACATGAGCAGAAACAAGTTGGAAAAGTACTTGTCTGTCGCGAAAGAAACTTATCAGAGCTTGACGCGCAAGTTTCTGCAGCAGAAGCATAAATACCTTAAGAGACGCTTATCGGAGCACGAGCTTAACAGTCTGTTTCCCTTGTGCCCCAAAGATGACATAGGTCTGATGCACCTCCCTAAACACCAGAGGCTGCTACTGCTCACCCAACATAACAACAAACAACTCAAGCTCCGGCGTGATTACATTAACATGGTCAAGGAAAAGGCACGCCACACCAAGACAGTTCTGGCCAAAATGAACAGGTTCTTGTCGCGGAGTTCGGCTCAAGACATAATTTTGAAAGTTTATGACATTCAGACGCAGGAGAGTGAGTGGGCACAGAGGAGCAAGGTGCTGGAAGATGAGGCAATAAGCTACCTGGAGGTGTCGCCGCAGGAGTACAAGGAGTCCACCAAGGACTCCCTCACAGGCCTCACCTGGGACATCTGGAGTGACGATGAGCAGGACAGTGATTCGGACTGGATGGATGAAGGCTCAGAGGAAGGTGAAGGGGAGATGAGGAAGGAAGAGGAGATGGAACGAAAGGCTGACTATACTGAAAACGAACCGCTGACTATACAGAAAATATTCCGTGAGCTGCATGTACAGTATTATCCTACAGGAAATTACATACTTAAAAATCAGCAGGATGTCCAGGAATCCTATCCAACTTCCTTCCCCTTCGAACAAAAACCCTGGGAGACTCCAGTCCACCACGCGATCCTGGATAGATTCGTAACGTATCTTAGCAACAACAAATCCCAGAATGGCAGGCCGTTGAAGATCGACTTTCGGAAAGAAATACGTCGACTCTGGCACTACAAACCTAAAGGGTTCATCAAGACCATTCGATGCTACGAGAACCTCAGCAAAACTTACAACAAGGAGCACAAGAAGACGTTACGAGCATGGACGGTCACGAAGGCTGACGAAGACCACGAGCACCTAAAGCACCATGAATTCAAAGTGTCCTCGGAGTGCGAAGGCGAGACTCAAGCAACACCTACGAAAGAAAAAGAGAAAATCATTTCAATGAAAAGGAAATTCCAGGTAAATGAAGACATTACTCATCAATTTCTAAATGCAGAGTCAAAGAAAATTAAACTGGATCACGATGAACATGAAACAAAGGAAATGGATACTGGAAAAAAAATCAAAAGGAAAATCGAGGAGAATGAACAAATTACGCAAATTAATAAAAAATCAAGAATGGCGGATATGACAAAACTATTAATACGATGTGCACCTCAGCAGAAGACGAAGAACAAAAAAAGTCAGTGAAAAGGCGATTTCAAGAAGAATGGGATGTAATGGAACACCCAAAAGACAACCTCAAAGAAGTTCAAAATAAGAAAAAGAGGGTTTGGCGAGAAGAGAGTCACGAATTTTAAAGTGGAAAAATTTTGAAAGCAGTGAGGATGTAGAAGGCTGAAGAGAATAAGCATGTGTAAACTATAAAGACAAAAGTAAAAAAAAGATAAAAGTAAAAAATTTTATTAAAAATATTATTAAGAAATAACAAAAACAAATAAGGATAAGAGAAGAAAGAATGACAATAAACAAGAGAAAATATATGATTTGATGGAAAATAGAGAGATACTAGAAAAAAAAACAATAAGACTAACGCTTTGTTGATTGGAAAGAAATTAATTTTTGAAACAAAATAGGCCTTGGAAAGAAATTAAGAATTTTACAAGAAATAAAAAAAAAAACGACTTGATGGAGAAGGAGGAACAAAAGAAAAAGAACTCCATTAGTGGAAAATTAATGATTGCACAAAGCTAGAATTTTGAAATTCCCGATCTTACCTCATCGCCCCCCCCAAAAAAGGAGAAAATTAATGAGAACAGCAACAACAAAATAAGGCATCCTGGAAATAACGACCAAAATCACGAGAATAATAAGAAAAAATAGTTTTGGCTAATTTCAATAAGATTTAAGAAAACAGACTAAAAAAAAAAGGATCGACAGTCAAAAATACTGAAAGCACTAAAACTTATGCCAAAACACTACAACGAAAACAGAAGTCAAGCATTAGTTACTTAAAAAGTTACTTAAAACATTAATAGAAGCCTTCAAGCACTAAAAATGCAGTCAAAACAACAAAAAAAGTTTAAAAAATAGGCAAAACAATAAAAAGACAAAAAAAACAAACAAGAGTAAAAACTTAGAAAAAAAACAATTAAAACATTAAAAAGTGGTGAAAATACTGAAAAAAATGTCAAAACACTAAAAAGAAGACAAAAATACTACAAAAAGTGTCAAAACAACTAAAAAAAAAGAAATCAACTCTAAAACAAGAAATCTAAACACTAGAAAAGTAGATAAAACACAAAAAAACACAAAAAGAAACTAAAAACTAAAAACACTACAAAGGAGTCACAAGAGAAAATGTTGTCAAAACACTAAAAAAAAAAATAAATGGAGTAAAACACTAAAAAAGAAAATAAAGAAAATAAAGAAAAATTAGTAAAAAATGAATGAAAATACAAACAAGTCAAAACATTACAGTGAGCCAAAATTGAAAAAAAAATGAAGTGAAAATACAAAAAAAAGAAAAAAAAATATTAACATATTAAAAAAAAAATGCATATTAAGAGAAAAGTGTTAAAATAATAAAACAAAAAGACAAAAAATAAACAAAATGAAAAAAAGAAGTTTAAAAACTAAGAAATAAAAAAAAACAGTTAAAACACTACTAAAGCTCAACACACTAAAGTAGGAGCCAAAACAATAAAGAAACCAAAACAATAAAAAAAAAATATCAAAACTCTAAAATTAGAATCAAAACACTAATAAAGGAGTCGCAACACTAAAAATTAAACTAGAATAGAAAAAAAAAAACATGGAGTCAAAACATAAAAAAAAGAAAAATTGAAGCAAAATAATAAAAAAAGAAAATGAGTCAAAACATTAAAAAAAATGAAATAGAAGTCAAAACAATAAAAAGACAATAACTAAAAATATTAAGAAAAATAATGAAGATACTAAAAAAGGATAAAAGGCAAAACACAAAAAAGAAAAAAATAAATAAATGGAGTCAAAAACACTACAAAAACATCAAAACACTAAAAGGAAAAAAAAAGTAAAAATAAACTACAAAAATTCAAAACACTGTAAAAGTAGTGAAAACACACACACACACACACACACACACACACACAAAAAAAAAAAAAATAAAAATAAATAAATAAATAAATAAATAAAAAAATAAAAGTCAAAACAAAGAGGCAGGAGTAAACAAACAAAAAGTTGAAACACTAAAAAAAAGTAAAAAAAAAAAAAGAAAAAATGGAGTGAAAACATTAAAAAAATCAAAATACTAAAAAAAATATGAAATATACCCAGAATACGAAATGGAGCAAAATAATAAAACAAAAAAATGGAGTTCAATCAGTAAAAGAAACAAAAAGTAAAAATGCTGAAAAATAATAAAAACATTGAAAACATTCAAAACACTAAAATACAAAATGTGGAAAATGTGAAAAAAAAGAAAAATGGAGTCAAAACATAAAAAAAAAAACGAAGAAATAATGAACACTAAAATAACAGGGAAATGTCAAAACATTCAATGAAAAAAGAATTCACAACATTAAAAAGTAAAAATAAGATGGAATCAAAACTCTAGAAAAAAAAATGGAAATTAAATCAAAATAATGGGGAAAAAAAACAATGAAAGAAGAAAATGGAGTCAAAGCACTAAAAAAAATAGTTCAAAACAATAAAAGAAAATAAGTGAAAACACTAAATTAATAAAAAAATATGGAGCCGTAACACTAAAATGTAAAACAATAAAAATAATAATAATTAGAGTAGAAAAAATAAATAAAAAAAAAATGGAGACAACATGAAGAAACAAAAAAAATAGTCACTAAAATAACATTAAGCCAAACACTAAAATAAATAAATAAATAAATAAATAAATAACCAGTGGAAAAACAACATTACAAGAAAAGAAATTTACAAGTCAAAACAAAAAAAAGTTAAACTTAAAATAAAAGATGATAATGTCAAAAGTATTTATAATAAAATAAAAAGGAGCCAAACACAAATACTAGAAAATGAAAAAAAGTCAAAATACTAAAAAAAAAAAAAAAATACAAATGTAGCCCCCCCCAAAAAAAAACAAAAAAACATAAATTAAAACACTGAAGAAAGAAGAGTAAAAAAAAAGCTGGAACAGCCACAAGACAAGCCAAAGGAAGACCAAAATAAGAAAAAAACACGAATTGGGAAGTGGAAACCTTTTAAAACAGTATTAATACACAAGGTTCAAGAAAATAAGAATGTGTAAACTATTAAAATAAAAAAAAATAAATAAATAGATAAAAAAGATAAAATATAAAAATCTTAAAAAATCATTATCAACAAATAACAAAAAACAAGTAAGGTTAAGAAAAGAAAACAAAATATAAGAAACAAAGACAAGAGAAAATAGATGACTTCATTTTGAAATGAGAGATATTGTTAAAAAATAATAATAATAATAATAATGACTCTTCATTAAATTGAAACTAATTAAATTTAGAAATAAAACAGTAGGCCTTGAAAACAAGTCAGGAATTTTCTTTCACAAAACCAAAAATTAAAGAAAGAACTTGATAGACGAGGGACAAAAGACAAAGGACTTTAAGCGGGGACAAACCATGACTCCACAAAGCTACAATTTTAAAATGCCCGCACCACCAATAAAAAAAAAAAAAGGAGAAAATTCATGAGAACAACAAAATTAACTCATCATGCCAATAATTACAAAAATCAGAAAAAATTAAAATAAAAAAAAATTGTTCAGCCTAATTTCAATGAAATTTAAGGAAATAACCAGAAAAAAAGATGGATAATGAAAACACTAAAATAAAGTAAAAACAATAAAAAAAAACATGTGAAAATACTAGAAAGCAAAACAGGACTCAAAACACTACAAAAGGAATTAAAACATTAAAAGAAAGAATCAAAACACTACAAAAAGAAAAAAAAAGGAGAGAAAATAAGTGAAAATACAGCAAGGAGACAAAATACTCAAAACACTAAACAAAAAGTCAAAACAAAGAGGGCTAAAAAACACCAAAAAAGTCAAAACACTTGAAAAGGCTGTCAAATAAAAAAATATATAAATAAATAAAAAGATGAATAGAGGCAAAATACAAAAACGAAGATGAAACAAAGAAGTTAAAACAGTAAAAAGCAGTCATGACACTAACAAACGGAGTGAAAACATTAAAAAAAAAAATATATACGAGTATATATATATATATATATATATATATATATATATATATATATATATATATATATATATATATATATATATATATATATATATATATATATATATATATATATATATATATATATATATATATATATATATATATATATATATATATATAGTCAAAAACAAAAAAAAATCAAAACACAAAAAGAAGAAAGACATTTGAAAACATTAAAAGAAGGAAGGAGTTCAAACGATAAAGAAAAAAAACAAAACACTAAAAAGATAAAACGACTCAAGACACTAAAAAACAAAAAAAAGTTAAAACATTAAAAGAAAAAAAAGTGAAAACACGAAACCAACACAAAAGTTCAAAACACTGAAAGAAAAAAAAATGTAAGGAAAAAGAAAAATGAAAAGAAAGTCAGACTCAATGATAAAGGAAAGTCAAACAATCAATGAAAAAGAAACATAACACAAAAAAGGCTCAAAATACTAAAAAAAAAGTCAAAATAAAAAATACACATTGAAAATAGTAACCAAAACGTAAAAAAAAAAAAAAAAAAAAAAATCAATATTAATTTGTGTATCCTGGTGTGAACATCACCACACCAAGTGAAATTCACAAGAAAAATGGCACAGTAAAAGAAAAACTGACAAAAAATGTTCACCAATATATATATATATATATATATATATATATATATATATATATATATATATATATATATATATATATATATATATATATATATATATATATATATATATATATATATATATATATACACTGCAGCTAAATGTTAACATAATATATGGAGGATTTTCCTTTCTCTCAAGCAAAGAAGAAAAATGGAGAGAGAGAGAGAGAGAGAGAGAGAGAGAGAGAGAGAGAGAGAGAGAGAGAGAGAGAGAGAGAGAGAGAGAGAGAGAGAGAGAGAGAGAGAGAGAGAGAGAGAGTGAGAGAGAGAGAGAGAGAGAGTTTCAAGGAATGAAGTAAAAATTACCAAACTTTATTCCCCAAAATAAGAACAAATATTGTATAATGTGCACAATGAAGTATTCATTAAAATATAATGATAATAATGATTGTTGACTATATTGCAATGCCATAATTGCAAGTGTCACTCTTCTCATACACTGCAAATATCATTTATTTATTTATTTATCATTTATTTACTTATTTAAAAAAAACATTTACGTTCTAACTTATTTACGTTTTCTCTAATATAATCACATACATATATATTAACCCTTAAGTGGGAAGAATGTTATCATTCTCCTCATCACAGAACATGGAGAAAAATTAACAAAGATATATGCAGGTATACATCTCTGAACATTCTGCATATACTGTACATAAAAATAGAAGCTTCCAAGAATATTGTCTCCCTTATCACCATACCAAGCAGTCTTTTTACAAAAAAAGAAAAAAAGAAATACGAAGAGATAAAGAAAAACACCCCAACAAACCACACCACACACACACACACACACACACACACACACACACACACACACACTCCCATCAAAATGTCGTTGCTCTTCCCGTCAATCAAGATAGCGCGCGGAACTCACTGCCTGCCCGGGAACAATGCGGCCGTGGAAAAATACGTGGATGAGAGATGCCTTAAAAATAATAACCTGAGAAGCTGTGTGTGTGTGTGTGTGTGTGTGTGTGTGTGTGTGTGTGTGTGTGTGTGTGTGTGTGTGTCCTACAACAGGGAACAAGGATAACAATGGGGAAGTTTTTATAGAGTTTATTGGTATGTATAGAACGTTTGAGATTTATTAGTTTATTCCGCTGATATCGTCCATTGGTAAAAGATTGTTAGTTTAATATTTGCTTGAATCTTTACACACTCCGATGGTTCAGCTAATTAACTGGCAATGACTTCTGGATCGAGTGCTGTTTGATACGGTTCTCTCTCTCTCTCTCTCTCTCTCTCTCTCTCTCTCTCTCTCTCTCTCTCTCTCTCTCTCTCTCTCTCTCTCTCTCTCTCTCAACTGGCGTGTTTATTTGATTTTCAATCATATTTATGCAAAAGGAACAAGATGTTTTCTTGAGAGTGGCTTTTTCATTACATTTCCTCTGTGTGGGAAGACGCTGCGTTCAAACATCTCAGGGAATACTCGGTGGGGGAAAATATAGCGTACTGAAATGATCACAAGACTGCACGATTCTTCTTTATATTTAATATTTATAAATCTCTAATTGAGATAAACACACGATGTTTTATTTTATTTTTATTTATGCAAGAGGGTAACAAAAATTAGGAAACAAAAAAGGCCGCTAAGGCGAAAGTCCTCAGAGAAAAAAAAAAATAAATAAATAAAAGTAAAAACCAGAGGATAAGTAATTTGAACCTCCCTCTAGAAAGAGTTCAAGTCATAGGAAGGCGGAAATACACAAACAGACAGGGAGTTCCAAGGCTTACCAGAATTTTTCAAGCAACGTACACTTTTTCTTTTCTGTCATCATTACAATCTCGGAAGGAGTTCAGAAATAATGTTATTACGATGCACAGGCCTTTCAGATTTCATGTATTTCAGTTTTGGAATGTATACCATAATTATATTAGTTCTTGTTCAGTTCCCAAATCACGCACCTTTATAACACAACACTGCGTTATACAGAAGCTGCATAAAGGATGACGAGTCTATGAAGGCAAGCTGACTGCACAGAATGACTCCTCACTTCAGAGTTTTCATAAAGCAAACGTCTCACTTTCTCATTTGGATTACTGAAAATGGATGACCACTTAAGTTGGTAATATAAATGCTGCGTATAGTTTTTTTTTTTTTTTTCGTCTAGTTTTCCCTGACAGACTAGGGAAAACTAGAAAAACAAAAAAAAATAAAAAATAAATAAATAAATAAATGAAAAAAAATGTTGCGTGTAGTAAAATTAGATTATTCCCCCCCTCTCTCTCTCTCTCTCTCTCTCTCTCTCTCTCTCTCTCTCTCTCTCTCTCTCTCTCTCTCTCTCTCTCTCTCTCTCTCTCTCTCTCTCTCTCTCTCCTTCTATCCAAGATTCACCAAATACCTCCTACCTTCCAGTTCCAGACACACTCCCGCCCTAAACTCAGGCGGAAAAGTGTGCCATAGATTAAGAGGGAAGCAAGATATGGGACGTAAGGGGGAGCGATATGTATTGCCGGATTATATCATAGAGTGGAGGACCAACCATTGTGTGTCTTCATCCGAGGCTACCACAGCTCACTACTCATTTATGTTTTTTCGCTGCCTCTCCCTCCCTTTCTCTCTAATCCCGTCTCTTTCTCTTTCTCTTCTCCTTCATTCTCACCTCTTTCCTTCTTTCTCTTTCTCCTTCATCCTTACTCTTTCTCTCCATCATTCTTCACTTTCTCCTCCATCCTCACCTCTCTCTCTCTCTCTCTCTCTCTCTCTCTCTCTCTCTCTCTCTCTCTCTCTCTCTCTCTCTCTCTCTCTCTCTCTCTTTCTCTCTCATTCCGTTTTCCTTTCTTACTTCATGTTCAGAGCGATGAGCCAGGATGCAAAGACTGCACAGAAAAGTACTTGAGGTAGAAGTTTGAGAGTGGGCAGCCTTGCAGAGAAGACTTGCGAGGATCAGCCACAGACAAGGCACCGGAAAGCTTCAGAAGAGGGAATGCTGCCACTGTATTCCCTTCACTGTCCTCTGGTTACTTTGTCTCAGGACGTCCTGTATTTGATCTCCTTGTCACCCGCAGAACACCAGATACTCTTTTCTCAAACGTCTGCGCGTCAGATCTCGACTAATTTTAATACTTTTAACGAGAGTTATTAGGGTTTTCAATGGCGTCCTCATGTTTCCAGTGATAGTTTAACAAGGTTTCTGCATCATCAATATAGATTATAGAGATTGCGCATAAGAATCTGAATCTTGGACTTGAGAGAACGTCACAATGGCAACACAACAGGCAATGACGTCATCAGTGACCTGCTGCCGGGGCGTGCTGGGCACCTGTCGATGGGTTTTGGTGCACAGTTTAGTCTTACGCTTCTCGATGCACATCAACATAATCAACATCTATATAACGTCCACACGGATGGTGATGAGGATAATTAAACACATCGGCTCATATTTGTGACCTCGGTGTGTTTAATAATTCACGCAATTTTAATAGACATTTATATAAACAAGTACATCATTTTTGCTGAGCGATCGGCTCTCGTGGAACAAAGCTCACTATACCTGCGATTTTCCGTTCACTTCTGAAATTATAAGATAATATTCTGAAGTGCCTCGGTGTCTTTTCTCACAGACTTGTAATGAGCAGTGGTGGATTTTTTTTTTTTTCCTAATTTTAGTGAAAGCTTAATAAGAATTCTGCATCATCAATATGATAAAACATTAGAAATCGGGAAATCATGTCTATGGCATTTACAATAGTCCTTATAGAACACAACGCATACAAATACAAGAATTCGTGACATCAGACTTACAATTTTCAATTTTTTCATTTTTTTTATTTTATATATACACACATCATTATTATCTTGTTTTTTTTTTATTTTACTTTTAGTCTTAAGTCGAATTTTTCTTTCCCCTTTATGAAGTTTTTATTTATTTTTATTAATGTAGACCGTGATATTTGTTATTAGTATGGGTAAGCAGTGAGTGTAACACTCCTCTACTTGTACTCACGACTGACAACAACACGTCAAAAGAGTTCACACTCACTGGATCGCGGCTTGTAAATATGTAGGAGAATGATTGACCTTATAATGAAGTGACTCAGTGTCCCAATCAGTGGTGCAGCAACATCTAACGTCAGTCACGTCATTCCCACCACGGATGCTATAAATTACTTCCACGCTGATTAACTCTCAGGCTGCTGTGGCTTTTCCTCAACCTTAATACAGTTTTGTAGCGCAGGCTTCAAGTGTAATTACTGAACATGAGTAAAAAAAAAAAGTGGG
>NW_026973792.1:0-55000 GCF_035594125.1 Scylla paramamosain | reverse complement strand
TATTATTATATTATTATTGTTATTATTATTATTATTATTATTATTATTATAATTATTATCATTATTATTATTATTATTATCATGTTTTTATTGTCTAGCAGTGAAAAGGTTACTGGTGAGTTAACAAGACAACCCAAGAACGGTCAACAACCATTGACATGCCCCTCAACTTTTTCTTCATTAATTCTGCAACATTCGCGGTCTAAGATCTAATTTCAATCCTCTCCTCTTCTAAACCTCCTCCTCTTTTCCTCACTGAAACTCAGGTGTCTGAGGCAACTGACAGTAGCCCCTTCTCTGTTCCCTCCTAATTTCTCTATCCTCATTTTCGATCCAAAGCTGGATGTTGCGTTTATGTGCGCAACAATTTAACCTGCTCTCTTGAATCTTCCGAGTTTTCCACCATCTGGCTACGACTACAGAGTCACTCTCATACTAAATTTATCTGTACTGTATACCTCTCTCCTAACTCCTCTGACTATAAGAAATTCTTTGATTACTTAACTTCCAAAGTGGAGCACATTCTGACTCTCTTCCCTTTTGCAGAGATCTCCATTCTTAGGAGACTTCAATGTTCATCACCAGCTTTAGCTTTCCTCTCCCTTCACTGACCATCCTGGTGAACTAGCCTTCAACTTTGCTATCCTCCACGACCTAGCAATTGGTGCAACACCCTACTCGTATTCCTGACCGTCTTGGAGGTACGCCCAACATTCCTGACCTTTTCCTGACCTCTAGTCCTTCTGCAAATGCTGTCACCCTCTCTTCTCTGTTGGGCTCCACCGATCACAATCTCATATATGTATCTTGTCCTATCGTTCCAATCCCTCGTCAGGATCCGCCTAGGCGAAGGTGCCTCTAGCGTTTTGCCTCTGCTAGTTGGGGGGACCTTAGGAAGTATTTTACTGATTTTCTTTAGAATGACTACTTTCTTCTTTCTCTCACCCTTATTCTGTCCACCTCTCTAATGCAAGAGGTGGATGCATTATTCTCAATCATTCATCCCTTTATCTGGTAAACTCTGGAACTTCCTGCCTGCTTCTATATTTCCACCTTCCTATGACTTGAATTCCTTCAAGAGGGAGGTTTCAACACACTTATTCTTCAATTTTTGATTACCGCTGTGGACCTTTTTCTGGGACTGGCATTTCAGAGGGCTTTTTTTTTATTTTTTTTGGATTTTTGTTGTCCTTGACCAGTGTCCCTCCTACATAAAAGAAAAAAAAAAAAGGATCAATCAGTGTTGGTAGCAGAGAGTGTTGGGAAGATGATATATTTGACGGAATCCTAATCAGAGCAAAATTGTCTTTAAAGTCATAGTGATTACTGATATTGTCTAGTAGTGAATATGTAAATGATCAAGTTAGCAAGAAAGCTTAACAACAGTCAAAACAGAAGATAGATTTGACTGTTGGGAGCAAAAGACTGTTGGAATGACTATACGTTTGATGAAATCGTAATCAGCAATGGTTAACAATATTGGCATTGCCTTTTCCTGGGGGTCCCATCTGGCAGCAAAGAGTGTCGGGGAGTTACAGCTGAAGTATCGATACATCTCTAATTAGTGTGATGAGCGGCGCATTGTTTTATAATACAGGATACGAATCTGTGTTCATGGATTCCTTCATCGATGGTTTGCATATTTATTTATTCTCTCTCTCTCTCTCTCTCTCTCTCTCTCTCTCTCTCTCTCTCTCTCTCTCTCTCTCTCTCTCTCTCTCTCATTTGTCTATCGATGAATCCATCTGCCCACCCATCTATCGATTTATCCATCTATCCATGCATCAATATATTCCCTCCATCTATTCTTCCGTCTGTCAACTTATCCATCTATCAGTCTACCTTTCTATCTAGTTATCAGTCCATCCATCCATCCATCCATCCATCCATCTGTACACGCCTGCAAACATATACACACGAGAAATAAATACGCAAACAACAGCAAAACATCAAGAGTACGAATCCCACACGAAAAACATACGAACTTCCCGCTAATAATTATCCATCCATCCATTTACACAGACACGCAAACATACACACACGAAAAACAAACTCGTAAACAAGAGCAAAACATGAAGAGTACAAATGCCCCAAGAAAGACACACATCGAGAGAAAAAGAACATCATCAAACTGGCCAGAATAATTACCACTACTCATCGTAAGCCTGGTGATGCGACCCGCGAGTCATGCCATCACTCAGCTTGGCCTCCCGCTGAGAGCAGACGAAGAGGCGCCCCACCACACCACGCCCTACCTCACCTCGCCCTGCACCTCCCCAGCCCGCTTCCTCTCTTCGGCAACAGACCAGCAAATTGTTTCACACGACGTAAAGGAAGTGAGCGAGAGGGAGGGAAAAAAGGGACGAAAAAGGGAAAAATCTGTTCTCTTCCAAGCTTTGTGTGATGAATTAAACTTTTGGTGGGACGGTGCCTTGGGGGAAAGGACTGGGGGATGGAAAAGGGTGAAACAGAGGACGGGAGAAGGAAAAAGCAAGGAAGAGGGAGGGAGAGGAAACGTGGCGTATTGTCACTGCGGGGAAAAGTTATCTTTATTTTAATTAGTGACAGTCACGTAAAGTTGCAGAGGAACATACCACCTAGTAAGGTCAAAAGTGAAGTTACAAGAATCAGTAGACCTACACGTGACACTCCCTCTATAATAACACACTTGCCTAATGCCTATGTTCACCTACACACCCTGCCCTTAGATACCACTAATCGTCTACTTGCGACATGACTGAACGTAAACAAAGCGAGGGAGAAGAATTTAAGAGCCAGTACGTTTACACGAGACCCTGTATAAAAAAAACACATATACCTATACCAACTATCAACACTATATATAAATATCCCCTAATCGTCTCATCCCAACATGACTGAACGAAAAAAAAAAAAAAAAGCGCAAAGAAGAATCATTCACGCCGCGGTTGTCGCTACTGGATTCTTACCTGGAGAGTTTCCTTATTAGTAAAAGTTGCTTTGTATTTCGCGGCACAGGGAAAATAAAGCGTGGGAATCATTACAGTAGTGTCGCGAGGTCTGGCAGCACTGGGGGTCACTGATCGGTACACTTGCTGTTTCTGGATCCCACCGATACACGACCACGAGTACATGGGCTGCTTATATATATATATATATATATATATATATATATATATATATATATATATATATATATATATATATATATATATATATATATATATATATATATATATATATATATATATATATATATATATAGTATACCTATCTATCCACCCATCTATATTTTAATCTTTATCTCTGTTTACCTATCTATGTCTAACTATCTTCTACCTATCTGTCTACCAATCATCTATCTCTCTATCTTTCCTTGAAAATCAAAACAATAGATGAACAGATTAATAAATAAACCATTAAATAAACAAAAAAGAACAAAATTAAATAAAAAAAAATAGATAAACATATATCACGCGACAAATTTAATTTTTCCTGTGAGTTGTCAGCTTTAGTTCCTGCTGCCAGCTTGTCTCGGTCACTGGTGGCGCTTGTCTATCTGACTCTACTACAGTGTTACACTTTTCACATTACCTGATGTGCACCTCCTTCCCATAAACTTGTTGCCAGTTTGATCTTATTTCCATACTATTATATAGCTTCAGTGAAAGAATATTTACTATTTTTTTTCTATTCATTCGTTTATTTACTCATTTGTTAATTTATTTACCACTCTTTAAACCTTTCAAAATACGCACGGTCATGATAAAGAGTCCGATCTGAACTCTTTCACCGCTGGACAAATATTTCCATATATATACCTACGACTTGTTAGAGACTTATTTATGGGCGAGTCTCTTAAATGATTCCGTGGCTTAGAAAACGTAAAATTAACCCACAATTTTTTTTTTCATTCAATGTTTGGAAAGTTGACAAAGGAAAACCAAAGGAGTGAAAGGGTTAAGCTTAAAATCCACTGCTTCAATACTTACGTCTTTTTTTGGGTATACAGTATTTATGTATGAGGGCAGCCCTCAGGCCACGAGCGTTCGTTAGCTTGCGGTGTGAAGAAAGTGACCTCATTTCTTGTCAACACGAAGTCATGCATCATAATCCAGAATGCATATACGAGTACATGTACGTATCCTTCCCTTGTTTCTCTCGTCCTTCTTGCATGCCCTTTAAGGCATCGCGGTGGTGGTGCAGGTGAAGTAGTAGTGATAGAGTGGTGTGGTGGTGTGTGGTGGTGACGTAGTGGTAGTGAGATGGTGTGGTGTGGTATGGAGTGGTGGCGTAGTAGTGGTGGTGGTGGTGGAGTGGTGGAAGTGGTGTGGGCAAGGGGATCTCCACACTGAGGCAGGCCACTCTTCGCTCGACACAGCTTCAGGTGTTTCAGAGCAAGACGTGAGTGCACTCAGCAAGCCACCGCCTTATCGCCTCTGTGCACTTCTTCACCTCTTGATCTCGCAAAAATACTGACGCCACCTTTGTGTTGGCTGCAGAGCGCCAGACAGAATACACCCAGGGCCACGCGGCGTAATTCTTGTCTGAGAGTTTATCATATTGCGGTTTTCTTTTTTTAAGTTCATAATGCGAGGAACAAAGCCGAAAAAAAAAACAAACGTAAATTATCATCCTGTCATACTCGGTGCCTCAAATTTCACTGAAAGGTTTCTGCTACAATATATACAAGCATTAAATAGACATGTTTCTCTTTGTTCTTCATTTGTGTTCCTCTGCGAGATCATGGGAGTCACGAGGCTTGTAGTTTGTATATACGTATGTGTACAGATAAAGACTTCCTTCTCCTGTGTGGGTAAAGAGTAATTTTCATCGCGTATTAAGTAAACACGGCAAAAAATGAGTGTTCCCTTTCCTTGCACGCGTGGAGGAAAGTAATCACAACGTGGGGTGTGAGGCGGCGGTCACTGCCGCTGAGTAACGGGATCTGAACGTTCCCTCCCTCACGCTCTGAGTTCACCGGCAACCCTCCTTTAAATTTTAATGATATAAGAAAAATGTTTAACACAGACCACAACGCTCTTTAGCAGAGACATTTCTCGAGCAATTATTCGGGTGTTCAAAGAGGACGCATTGAAGGGAAAAATGCCTTAAGATCTATCAGATGATATTGGAAAAATGTTAGCTAAAGCAAATATTTTGCCAAGAAAGTTAGAGCTATTAATTTGTATACATAAGCAATTATAAGCATACTTTAAATCTACCACATAACACAAGATAATGTCTGACAAAGAGTTTGACGAAGACTCCAACACATACAATAAGAAATTTCTAGTGCAATAAATTTGCACGATTATTATATACATGGTGACATCTGCTGTACTAACACCACAGCGAGAACGTGCACTGAGGCAGAGGGACGCGTGACAAAGCCGCAGTGACAGACCCAGGCCCGGCCATTGTGGGCAATACTAACTTGATAAGGCAAAGTGGTGGACATGTGCCCCAGGTAATTATACCGGACTCTAACACAAAATAGTGAGCGCTGTACACGGTGAGGTACATACAAGTGAGGCAGATGGGAGGCGCCAGGCGGCCCACGCAAGCCTTTCAGTAAGATTGACACGGTCCATCATCCACCACCATCGCCTGCATGACCCCGCAGAGGAACGCAAAGGAGGAACCAAGAGCAGCATGTATAATGAATGCTTGTATAATTGTATTCTTCTAGGAGCCTTTCACTAAAATGAGGCCCTGTGTGTGAGATAAGAAGCTAAAATATGTTTTTGTTCAGCTGTGTCCTTCGCGATATGAACCTGAAAAAAAAAAAAAATGGCGATGCGATGAACTCTCAGACCACGAGACAGGAAAGCCGCCACTGCCTCCAAGACTTCGCAGCGCTGCACTGTCTTGATCAACCCCTTGCTTATCATGTTTTTGTTACTTACGATGCTTTCATGATACAAACAGCACGAGATATACTGAGTTTAATGATACAAATATTCCAAGCTATGATCATTAGTGATACGATCATTCGAACCTCGGATAGATTTAATTGAATCAGTAACACAAACATTCATTAACCATTTCACTGTGATATGCAACAGCTCACATCCGAATCGCTTTACAAAACACTTAAAAACACCCACATGAAAAAAAGGCGATTAAAAGAGTAGATATTCCTATCTCTAGCTAGTGTAGTCTTCAGAGGAAGCTGTTGAAAAAAATGTTTCACAGTGGTCAGCGGATCAAGAAAGTGTGTTGAATAACACTGAATAAGTTAAGCATTATAATTAAAACCGAGACATCACACAACTATCACCAACACATACACAAAAATTGCCTGTATTACTGTAACCACCATCCGCGTCACTTGACCTAATCCCAGGCCGCTGCAGACTCACTCCGTGTAGCAACAGTCCTACTCCACTGAAGGTGAACAGTCCACCAGTGTCGCAGCAATAACTTTTCCACGTGGATTTAAAGTAGTCTTCATTCCAGAGAGAGATAAGCATGAAAAATGGCAAGGTCAATTATAAAAGACAATTGACGCCATCGGCAGCACGGAGGGAGAGCGATTCATCGCGGAGGAACAGTTACGCCGCGATGAAAAAAGTGGGCCATCGTATTTCGAGTTCCCTCTTTTGTTCTGGCCACTCGTTGATAGGCACAAAGGAAGAGCTAATCGCCACACACACCTTCACACCAGGTGCTCCTCCTCAGCTACCGACTGTCCGTGCGTCACCTCAGCAGGGAAGAACGTGAGATTTAGGCTTGGTCTGTTATAGCCTTTAGGTCTGTTTTCAAAGGCCACGGAGATGATTACTTGCTACGGATGTTTTCTTTTACCTATTGATGGTGTAGAATGTTGCCTTCTTTATTACTAGAATCATGTACATATACACGCTTGAAAACACCGATTACTTCCACAAAGATTGTGTTTTCAGGGATATTTTCTTTTATATATTGATTGCGTAGAATGTTTCTTGAATTATCACCAGAATCATGCACACACTTGAATACACCAGTAGCTTACTACGGTCTGATTAAAATGATCGAAAAAAAAAAAAAGGCGCAGAAATGTCTGGGAAAAGGTCGTGAGGGACACGCAATATTAGCAGTGTGAAAAGAGACTGTCGAGTGTTGCAAGATGCGCGCTGTGTCATCTTGTGGAAGAAAAATACGACACAGAAAGACTAGAAATTAAATTCGAGGAAAAAAAGATATGTTTAACAAAGTGTGTATGTATGTGTGTATCTGTGTGTGTATGTGTGTGTGTGTGTGTGTGTGTGTGTGTGTGTGTGTGTGTGTGTGTGTGTGTGTGTGTGTGTGTGTGTGTGTGTGTGTGTGTGTGTGTGTATAAGCATACGGCTCTAACGTAGTGAACACCTTGCAACTAATAGCATATTAGAAAAGAGAGAATAATAACACGACCGACAGAGATGAAAAAAAAAAGATATACGACTTATAGTGGTACCATCCAATTGGAAAATTATTTGCGCACGCACACACACACACACACACACACGCAGAACAACACTACTTAGAACTAAAATATAAAACCAAACAAAAAACACTAAAACGCGGACATGATTTCAAGATTTCCAGCGATTCCTTTGCACACACACACACACACACACACACACATCAGAACCAAACAGGGAAGAAAATATGAAAACCATGGAGCTATACGGTAAGTACATGTACAAAGCAATTTGGAAAGCAGATTCTGAAACACCGGGCACAAGGAGAGGCGGGGATATGGAAGTGCACGTTGTGAGCCATGTGACGCCCTCTACCCGCGCTGTCAGTAACGCTCCCAAATGGTATCATTGTTCCAAAGATTCTGTCGGCAGATGAGCGGCAGCAGCGACGGCGATGCTGCAGACCCTTTATGTATTCATGAGGCGCGGGGATGGTTGCAGGTCGCTTCTTTATAGTTCATCAGCGAGGGAGGAAGAGGAGGAGGAGGAGGAGGAGGAGGAGGAGGAGGAGGAGAATAGCGTGGCGAGAGGAAGCCTCGTTTTCTTTTCATCCTCTTCTTCAGCCCAATTTGTGTTTATTTGTCTTCTTATCTCTGCTTGTTTTTCTGCTTGTCTGTTTATCAGGTTGTTGTATGTCTGTCTGTTTGTGTTTATGACTAGGATTGGATGTATTTATTTATTTATTTTATTTATTTGTTTATTTATTTATTCATTTATTTATTTTTGTGTATGTCTTCTGATTGTCCTCTCTCTCTCTCTCTCTCTCTCTCTCTCTCTCTCTCTCTCTCTCTCTCTCTCTCTCTGTTCACACCCCTTCCCCACTTTTTTTTTTTTTTTTATCTCTCTCCCACTGGCTAACACGCACGAAATAACACCAAAAGCTTTCCGCGCCACTCAGTCTATGCATCGACAAAAGACGAGGTGAGCCTTGCACAACGGCATGGACCGTCACGTCTCAGCAAAAATTATGTGCTGCGCCTGCCACGCAAAAGAATATAGGTGTAGAATCACAACGTAACGCACTTCCACTTTTCATGCTGACAATATTGACACAGGACTGGACGTAGGCAGAAACTTAGAAATAAAAAAAAAATAAATAAATAAAAAAAAATAACCATACCGTTCATCATATTATTGTCCAAGATGAAATCGGGGGGAGCAATTCCACTGTGAATATTAAGCAGTGGATTTAGCAGCACAGCACACAGCGATATGGTAATGATGGAGTAAAGAAGTGATGGCAGAAAATACATCGTGTCCTTGGAGAATATTGCATAACAAGTCGTCCACCGGAAGATTAAAAAAATAATTTCCAGCATTATGATTGTAAACTTTTGAGAAATACTAATATTAGTTTTTCAAATTGTCTTTCGCCAATAGTTTTATCTGAGTCTGTATGAAGAATGCCAGCAAGGCATTCTGTTTGTAACCTTTTGAGAAATACTACCAGTACGTCTTTATCATCCTGTCTTCTATCAATAACTTCATGAGGGATACCAACATGGTGACGAAGAGTTAGATGAAATGGCGTTTAAAAAAATAACATCGTGAACTTATATGAATCACTGCTTTTTTGACTACCCTCTATCATGTAATCATATTTGTACAGGTGCGCTGCAAAGAATATGAGGAATATCAGTAATTTCATGTTTACTGTTAAGCAGGGAGCACCAGCAGTGATACCAAAGTCCGTGTTCGAAACAAAAGCAGTTTTATCTTCTATAGAAAAAAAAAGTGAAAGGATGAAAAAGGACAAAAAAAAAAAATAAAAATAAACTGTCACTGATATTTTAATCGACAAGGCGTGTCGATAGAAGGGAGAAAACACATTGCAGCAATACTTAAACCTTCCATCTGCCCTCAAATCAAACCTTCACTGATTTTATGCCATAATGCTTGCCTCATTAAGCAGGTGGCAGCAGGAAGCGGCTGGGATGACGCTATGGTAAAACTGCACGAGACATAATTGGGTTGACTGACACCTGGAACTTTTGCCTTCATAGTTATAACAACACATCAGTTTCCTCCTCCTCCTACACACACATATAAAACACACACACAAACACACAAACACACACACAGAGGCATGTTATAGGGAAAAAAAAATCTTATGCAGGACTAGCAAGACGAGAGAGAGAGAGAGAGAGAGAGAGAGAGAGAGAGAGAGAGAGAGAGAGAGAGAGAGAGAGAGAGAGAGAGAGAGAGAGAGAGAGAGAGATGGGAGGGGAGGGGAGGGACAGATAGGCACGTGTTGATAGATAAAATATAGACAGGCATGCAGGTAGGCAGGCAGGCAGGCAGGCAGGCAGACAGACAGACAGACAGACAGACAAGCAGACAAGACACGCAAGAGATTCATAGATAGAAAGATGGACACACATAAACATGCTCAAACAAACAGACAAGGCAGGCAGAGCAGGTGGACAATTACACTAACAGGCACATCAGTATTATTTCCCCTTTCAAAAAATTGTTTCTCTAGTGAAAGACAAGTTAAAAATAAACAAGTGTAGTACTAATTATGTTTCTCGTAGGTCATTAAGTTGCATTTATTGGCGGCACGGAATGAGGGAAGTAATTTTTGCAGCAGCAGTGTGTGCAGGCAATGGAGCAGCGGGACGTGGCATGGCGGTGAAAGGCATCTGTTGCACGCCACATGGAGCTTCCCACACCGACTGAATGCTAGCGACGAGCAAAGCGAGAGGGTTTGCTTGGATATTTCAGAGATTTTGAGCAGATATCAAGGTATATAAATGTCTAGTAAAACCAAGGTAAGATATCCAGCAAGTTGTGTGTTTGTTATTGGTTTTAACAGGGAAAAACTTGGCAAATTATATTCTTCTTGAGACGCACGTGTCTTACTCTTAGGTTGTATTCCTGTCATTAAAAACAAGCTAAAGAGACCACTGCTTGACATCTTCACTGTGTCTGTATATGCTCAAGGGAAAGCTGAGCATCTATTGTATATATTCATAACGTGCAAGTGCTCAAAGAATGCATGACAGAGTTGTCAAGGCTGTGGTTTGCTGCAGTAACTGCGACCCAATATTACATTAGTTTTGCCATTATTTTTTGTTTATAATCCGGATTTGATGTTAAACGTTTTACTATTACGTGTTTCAGAAAATTTTAGTTATGAATTACGTGTTTGAGAAAATTTTAGTTATGAATTACGCGTTTCAGAAAATTTTAGTTATGAATTACGCGTTTCAGAAAATTTTAGTTATGAATTACGCGTTTCAGAAAATCTTATTAATTATGAAAACAAGATAGGAGAAAAGAAAATGTTTTAGTGTTTTACAGGCATCCGAGAATAGCAAGAAAAATGTTTTGTCCTCATGTCTATCGTGGAGTAGCATGACTATATTTTTGGGACATTCTCTTATGTCTGTAAAATACTATCACTTTTTTTTATATGAAGAAAATTTTCTCCAAGAACAAGGAAATATTTATCAAAGGCTTGATTATAAACAAAGGTGATCACAATATTTTGTATGGCTCATAATCGTGTTCTTTTTACGGTTGTGTGATTCTCGCTTTATGATTTCTCCAAAATATAAACGTTTTCTAAGGTTTAGATTCTGCAGAAAGACACACACATAAATACAGACAACCAGAAAGACAGAATCAGACATACAGAAAGAGAGGCAGAGTGCATTTTCACACTTGTACACAACCCTTCACCTTTATTATCTACATCTTTTGCCTTTAGATCCGTGCAGCTTATCACAAATACCCTCGTTAGAGCCAGCAAATCTACATGAAATGTATTCTTCCTTAACGTTTCTTCGTGTATTTCCTAATCTTTTTTTTATTTTTTTTACGAGACTGACGTGAATAAAGAAAAGAGAAACACATCAATTTTCAATCCTGATTCAATATCAATTAACGAAGTTATTATTATTATTATTATTAAACCTAACGGAGAAGGCAGAGTGGGACGAGCGCAAGCGCTGTAAGTTGCCAGATGACAACCCCCACCCACCTTGACCGTAGAAAGAAGAAAGGAAAAGCAATTAGCACAATAGTAGGATGAAATCAGAGCAGGAGGAGAAAATAGGTTAAACAATTATAAAGAACGCCTCAACGAACTGAGAATTATTAAAACTCACAAAAAAATTCAACAAAAAAAATCAACAATTCTGACTTATTTAATATATGTCAGACAACACGAGTAAATGTAGTATAACTACTTAAAACTTGATGGTATAAAATCACAGGTATAGTTACATAATTTATCACAGGTATGGCTGCAAAAGCAACCAGAGTTTAATTGACTAGACTCTTCAAGATTTTGTTCGAAGCAGACTTGAATTTTTGCACATCACTCGCAGTGCATGTGCCCTCGTCAAGCATGTTCCAAAGTCTTACAGCACAAGGAACAAAGCTTCGCTGAAACTGACTGGTGTGACACCTAACCTGCTGTAAGCAGCGCGCATGTGAATTTGACGCAAGTCGAGTGTTTCTGGTGGGCACAAATGCATTTGGGATGGAGGCATTCAGCGGGTGAAGCTGGTTGGCATGGATCTTATATAGCATGCAGACACTGCTGACATTGCGTCGGTGACCAAGATCCCAAGCTGCTTCGCCACCACAGAGGAACCTAGCGGAGGAGACAACTCTGTCAATGAGACGGAGGTGGGACACAGCTGTGGAAGACCACACAGGAGCACAATACTCCAGCAGTGGAAGAATAAAACACCGGAAGCAGCTGGCAGAGATAGACTGGTCACCAAAAATCCGGTAAGCCTTCCTCACAACGCCAAGCTTTTGCGAGGCAGAACTGACAAGACGCCTGATGTGCCGTTCAAAAGACAGTTTTGAGTCGAATCTGACACCCAAAATATCAAGCTCATCACATACTGTCAGAGGCGCGCCATCAACAAGCAGAGGGCCGTGAAGGGGATTTAGCGTGCGAGAGCGTGAAATACACAAGCATTTTGATTTTGATGCATTCAGTTTCATGTTCCAGGTGCGACACCAGTCAGATATACGTCTGAGATCCTCATTCAGGGATGTACTAACATCAAGACGTGAATTCGGTGACTCAACAGTAGCAACAAGTGTCACATCATCTGCATATCCGTAAATAGGATTGCTAGTGATTTGTAGTAGATCGGAAGTGTAGACATTGAACAGCAGAGGTCCCAGTACGCTACCCTGGGGAACACCTGAGTGGACGCTGTACCAGTCACTGTAGCAACTATCAACGCACACACGGTGGGTGCGGTGGGTCAAAAATTGAGTCAAGATGGACAGTACCGGGCCACCGACACCAAAAGATTGCAGCTTCCTGAGAAGACCGGCATGGTTGACTCGGTCAAAAGCTGCAGAGAAATCAAGTTGGACTACCCTGGCTTCATGCCCACAGTCAAGAGCTTGCTGAATCTTATGAGAGATAGTGAGTAGCGCATCCGTAGTCCCTAGGTTCTTCCGATAAGCAAACTGATTAGCTGGTATCAAATGAGAGTGTTCAAGGTAACGAGAGAGACGACCAGAAATAACATGTTCAAAGATCTTAGAAAGTAACGGCGTGATAGAGATTGGTCTATAGTTGCTGGCATCAGATGATGGAGAGCCTTTAGGGATCGCTGTGATGTTCGCATTTCTCCAGCACATGGGGAAACTACCGGTCAGGATTAGGCGTCTGAAGACTGCACTCAGTTTGGGAGCAAGAACTGCAGCTGTTTCCTTCAGAAACATAGGAAACATCCCAAGTGGATCCGTGCCGCCATGGGAGTCGAGTGCTAAAAGTAGTCTCATGACTTCCTTAGACCTAAAAGCCAGTTTTGTCAAGACTGGCATGGCAGGAGGCAACTCGCTGGTGGGGGCTAGAGCTCGACAGAGCTTGGAGTCAAAGTGTTTCATCAGCAGATCAGCTTTGCCTTTTGGACTTGTGATCAGCTGTCCAGTATCAGAAAGCAGAGCAGGGAGAGATGGTCGCAAACCAAAGACAACTGACTTCAGCGTGGACCACCACTTGTGCGGGTCAGATGCAGTGGATAGTTTTTCTTTCGCAGAGGTAAAATATTCGCTCTCAGCAGTCCTGTAGACTGCCGCACAGGAAGCTCTGGCAACAGTGCACGCATCCCAAGTTTCACGTGTCCTTAAGTGTGACCACCTGCGATAAGCCGCTTGCTTAGTGTCTCTAGCAGTACGACAATCAATGTTGAACCAGGCCTTGTCGTTGGAGCGCAAACAAACTTTCTTTACAGGAACCCTCCGAGAGATAATACGCTTCAGTTCCTCATTCAATGCTGAGACAGGATCAGGGTTGCTCAAGACCGGTCCTAGACGAATACGAGAAACGTCTTCTCTGACAGAGCTCCAATTAACGCGCCCCTTCAAGAAGACCTCTTTGGTGACTGTGTATGCAGGAATATTTTGTCTCAAGTTAAGTTAAATACTAATCGCAGAGTGATCTGATGTGCCAAGAGTTGCCATAGTGGTTACCTTGACTGTCTCTGGTACGTCGGTAAAGACAAGATCAAGCCGATTGCCAGCCAGATGTGTTGGACCCACAACTAACTGAGAACATCCAGAGACATTCGCAAAATCAAGAGCAGCACGACCATGGGAGTCAGTTGGAGAAACTGATTCAAGCCATTCACGGTGATGGGCATTATAATCACCAGCAAAAACAAAGGCTGCCTTTCGGTCCTCATCTTGAATCATTGCCATTGCCATTAACAAGCAGTCAAAGATAGTATCGTCACTGTCAGGGTTTCGGTAAGAGCCAAGGATGTAAAAATTCTGGAGCTGCGCACATACACGAATGACGACAGTTTCATGACAGGTACACTCGTATTTCGTTTTCCGATAAGCTGAGAAGCCTTCGCGAATGTGAACCGACATGCCACGTCTCCTTTTACCACGTCTCCTTACAAACCAATGCACAATTCAAGCACATCTCCATTCAAACAGGTGTCGAAGGAGAAAAACTCACTCACTCACTCATACACCAACCCATCCATCCCGTCCCTCACTCATTCACTCATTCATTAACCCATCCATTCTTTCCCTAACTCACTCACTCACTCACTAACTCACTCGCCAGTCTATCCATCCCTTCCCTCACTCACTCATTCCCTCACTCACTCATTCACTCGCCAGTCCATCCATCCCTTCCCTAACTCACTCACTCACTCACTCATTCACTTGCCAGTCCATCCATCCCTTCCCTCACTCACTCATTCCCTCACTCACTCATTCACTCGCCAGTCCATCCATCCCTTCCCTCACTCACTCATTCCCTCACTCACTCACTCGCCAGTCCATCCATCCCTTCCCTCAATTATTCACTCAGTCACTCACTCGCCAGTCCATCCATCCCTTCCCTAACTCACTCATACACTCACTCACTCATTCACTAATCCATCCATACCTTCCCTCTCCGTTTACATAAAGAAGGCACAACCAACACGTGACTTTATCGCCAAGCTGAGCGCTATCGCCACCTCGCCTCTCACTCGCTCAATGACGGGACAATAAACAAGGGAAAAAGCGTAAAGTGACGGAAATTGCAGAGGAAATTACACTCATAACTCAGGGTTCACGATACTCAGCCCCGCATCAGACACACAGATACTCAGACGCACGCAGAGATAGGGAGGGGATATCACGAATGTGAAAGGAAAGGATAAGCAGGTGCAGCTCACTCGCTCACTCACGCTCTCTCTCTCTCTCTCTCTCTCTCTCTCTCTCTCTCTCTCTCTCTGGGTAGAAAGAAGAACGTAAGCAGGATCGTGAACCAAAAGTGTACAGTGTTTTCTTTTTTTTCTATTATTCTTCTTCTCGAAGCGTTTTCAATAAGCGAATAATTTTGCACACGTGTGAAGGAAACGCTGTTTTATTTTCTCTTAAACAAATTCCAGTTGTTTTACTTGCTTTCCCCAGAGAGAGAGAGAGAGAGAGAGAGAGAGAGAGAGAGAGACTTATGGAGCTTGGTAGAACGAGAAAGGAGTATAATAAATAAGTCATCAATATAAGCGTAAGTTCAGAGAGTACTGCAACTAGAGAGAGAGAGAGAGAGAGAGAGAGAGAGAGAGAGAGAGAGAGAGAGAGAGAGTACAGAACTACATAGTTACTAGATCGACGGAAGCAGACTAATGGACCATAAAACACATTGAAAGACCGATAAGTAGCCCCATAAATTGTCACTCCCAGTCTTGCTCGCGCTCTCTCTCTCTCTCTCTCTCTCTCTCTCTCTCTCTCTCTCTCTCTCTCTCTCTCTCTCTCTTTCACGATTTCCTCATATAAGTACATCCGTGCGGTGGAACAAACACGCGAAGGAAAAGTGTCTCTGTGTCCCCGGAGTCGTGGTGGTGGAGGGCGAGGTTGTAAGGCGACACCTTAAGAATGCAGGAATCCACAAACCAGCAGTGTTATGAGGCGGCGGCGAGGCACCGCGTGGCATGGACGGCGGCAGTCGAGAGGGAGCACGGAGACATACATCCCTGGCTGCCCTCGTCATTGTGATTTCCTAGTGGGACTGGTGGTGCTGGTGGTGGTGGTGGTTGTAGTAGTACTTGTAGTAGTAGTAGTAGTAGTAGTAGTAGAAGTAGCAAGTAGTAGTAGTAGTAGTAGTAGAAGGAGCAAGTAGTAAAAGTAGCAAGTAGTAAAAGTAGCAAGTAGTAAAAGTAGCAAGTAGTAGTAGTAGTAGTAGTAGTAGTAGTAGTAGTAGTAGTAGTAGTAGCAGTAGTAGTAGTGGTAGTAGTAGTAGCATGAAGTATTAGTAGTAGCAGTAAATAATAGTAGTAGTAGCATCAAGTAGTAGTGTAGGATGACCAATGATAAACCGGGCAGGGCGTCTGAACTTAAATTCCCAAAGCGTTTCAAGCTGCAAGTGCCAGTTGGAATAATTTCCCCAGCAAACCACCTGGTGCTGACATGTGCCTCGTATCGTGAGCAGCTGGCAACGAAACACAACACAAAATATTTCAAGGAACACACTACAAGTGACAGACAGCTATCATGAATCACACAGAATGAAAACAATTGACCCTGAACTTCATCAAAGACATTCACAAAACAAAGTAACTTAGGCGGTACCTCCCGTCACTGGACACCCACATTGCATCCTAAACCTTCCCAGCTTGGAAGGACACCACAGGAACCTGGCGCACCCCGCACAACCCCTGGTAATTCACAATGTGTCGGGTCGCCGGCATTGCACCACCTACTCCCTGCACCGTAGCCACGTCACCACATAAATCCTGCACAGCTATGCACCGTATGGAGGCAATCCACACATTTTCCCAGAACCATACCCACATCTAACAACACACATAATAATCACAGTCAAATAGAGACATTTATAGTGCTTAACATACCTTCAAAGGCCAACACAGGGCCCAGGTGCACCCCACACAACCAACACCACCCTGGTGTTGACACAGCCCTGGTCACGTCACCACTGGCCACCCAGAACGCACTTGATAACACCTCACTTCCCTATAATTATATACTAAGCCTCACCTAAGTAATATGCAAAAGGCACACAAAAATAAATATTCATAATATGATCTACAAATATACATACAAAAATGCATAAAACAAGAAAAACATGGCAATACACAAGACCGTCCCGAAACCCGGGCGAATACGAACAACCACGACTCCCGTCAGGTACTCAAGACATCGTGATTCATGACACAATACCCAATTATAAAACAAACGAATTTTCTCCTGAATGGTATATATATATTTTTTTCCTAATAAATTAAAGGCACCCGTACATATTCAAGATTACATCATATTTTGTGTTAACTTCATACGCACTGATCATATCACTCTCTCATATCAAAACATATAATTTTTGTTCTGGTCTGTATTAAAACTCCGTTGTCAGTTTCTGAAGGTGTACATGATCCATACAGCAGACAATTCTTATCATATTCTCACATGCATGTGTGTATATACCATTACGGGGAAATATTAAGAAGAATCGTGCAGCCCTCTCTCCTATTTTTTTTTTTTTTTTCGGTTCGTGTCCCCTACAGTGAAGGGAAGCTGGTGGGAAGGCGGGGTTTTCGGTTCGTGTCCCCTACAGTGAAGGGAAGCTGGTGGGAAGGCGGGGTTTTCGGGTGTGGAAAGGTAATATAGAGCCAATTATCGCCTCTTACCACTAAAAATAAATAGGAAGCTGCACTACTGTTGCTGTTCATGTTGTTGTGATGGCCGCTGTGTTCTTGCTCTTGCTGCTACCATTCTAACTAAACTTAATTATACCTAATCTAACCTAACTAAACCAGTAAATATGAAATAGAGCAGCACCAGCAGCAGCAGCAGCAGTAGTGCAGCTCCCTGTTTAGTTTTGGTGGTGAGAGGCGGTATTTGGCTCTATTTTAGCTTTTTCCACCCGAAACCCCGCTTTCCCTCCAGCTACCCAACATTGTGAGGGGTGAGAGCACAAAAAAATAGGAAATAGGGCCGCACGACTCTTCTTAATATTTAGCCACATACGTACATGAGATGTCTTGTTGCAGCAATGTTAAAGAAATCGTAGGCACAAATACCTTAGCGGATCCAGTGGAGAACGTATAAGCTTACCCCAGTGAGACACTCACTGTACAGGAGGGCAGCCAAACAGGAACTGCCGCTGGAAACTTGGAAAACCTCACTTTCATATGAAACAATCCATGAAACCTTGAACGAAGCCCCAAACAGATCGATACGCATATCTTCACTAACGGATTTCACACAACTTTCATCAAAGTAGCATGCAAGTATTTTTTTTTCACACTTAAAATTACATAAATCTCCCTGGAACTGTAGTGTTTTGTCTTCAGCTCATACTGCCTAGTAGCGACTCTGCCCGTCACACTGTCACTGGTGCGACTACAAAGGAGAGAAAATGACAGCTGGTCTCACACTCTCACACACACGCACACACACACGCATATCTGCTTCCTTCTGTGTGTGTGTGTGTGTGTGTGTGTGTGTAAGAGAGTTTGGCAGCTCTCTCCAAACTGATGGCGCTGCATACATCATGAAGTTGAGATAAAATAGAGGAGAGATGACAGGTATTGGCGGCAGTGCTGAGATGCTGGGAGGAAACACTCTAGCTGACAAACTGTTACTTCATGCACAGACAGTGATAGTGTCTGGCATGGAGGCATACATTCCTCACTCATTTTCTTGTCCTAAACCTTCTAAACCTTGGTTAAACACAGCTTATTCTCGTGCTATACATGATAGAGAGGTGGCCCACAAAAGGTACTTAAGCCTTCCATCACCAGAATCTCATGCACTTTATATTTCTGCCCGGAACCATGCCAAGTATGTTCTCCAACTAGCCAAAAACTCCTTCATTAACAGAAAGTGTCAAATTTTTTTAAGATCTAACTCCCCTCATGACTTCTGGCATCTAGCCAAAATATCTCCAATACTTTCCTTCTTCTTCTTCCCCTCCTCTATTTCAACCAGATGGCACCACTGCTATCACATCTATTTCTAAAGCTGAACTCTTTGCTCAAACCTTTGATAAAAACTCTACCTTGAACGATTCTGGGCTTGTTCCTCCCTCTCCTCCACCCTCTGACTACTTCATGCCACCTATTAAAATTCTTCGCAATGATGTTTTCCATGCCCTCGCTGACCTAAACCCTCGGAAGGCTTATGGACCTGATGGGGTCCCTCCTATTGTTCTCCGAAACTGTGCCTCCGTGCTTGCACCTTGCATAGTCAAACTCTTTCAGCTCTGTCTGTCAACATCTACCTTTCCTTCTTGCTGGAAGTTTGCCTACATTCAACCTGTTCCTAAAAAGGGTGACCGTTCTAATCCCTCAAACTACCGTCCTATTGCTTTAATTTCCTGCCTATGTAAAGTTTTTTGAATCTATCATCAACAGGAAGATTCTTAAACATCTATCACTTCACAACCTTCTATCTGATCGCCAGTATGGGTTCCGTCAAGGCCGCTCTACTGGTGATCTTCTGGCTTTCCTTACTGAGTCTTGGTCATCCTCTTTTAGAGATTTTAGTGAAACTTTTGCTGTTGCCTTGGATATATCAAAAGCTTTTGGTAGAGTCTGGCACAAAGCTTTGATTTTCCAAACTACCCTCCTACGGCTTCTATCCTTCTCTCTGTAACTTCATCTCAAGTTTCCTTTCTGACCGTTCTATTGTTACTGTGGTAGACGGTCACTGTTCTTCTCCTAAATCTATTAACAGTGGTGTTCCTCAGGGTTCTGTCCTGTCACCCACTCTCTTCTTATTATTCATTAATGATCTTCTAAACCAAACTTCTTGTCCTATCCACTCCTACGCTGATGATACCACCCTGCACTTTTCCACGTCTTTTCATAGACGTCCAAGCCTTCAGGAGGTAAACATTTCACGCAAGGAAGCCACAGAACGCTTGACTTCTGATCTTTCTAAAATTTCTGATTGGGGCAGAGCAAACTTGGTATTGTTCAATGTCTCAAAAACTCAATTACTCCATCTATCAACTCGACACAATCTTCCGGACAGATATCCCTTCTTCTTAAATGACACTCAACTGTCCCCCTTTTCTACACTGAACATCCTCGGTCTGTCCTTTACTTATAATCTGAATTGGAAACTTCACATATCATCTCTAGCTAAAACAGCCTCTATGAAGTTAGGTGTTCTGAGACGTCTCCGCCAGTTTTTTCTCACCTCCCCAGCTGCTAACTCTGTACAAGGGCCTTATCCGTCCATGTATGGAGTATGCTTCACATGTCTGGGGGGTTCCACTCATACTGCTCTTCTAGACAGGGTGGAATCACCGCCGCAATGTTGCATCTCTAGCTGTCTTCTACTGCTATTTTCATGCTAACTGCTCTTCTGATCTTGCTAACTGCATGCCTCCCCTCCTTCCGCGGCCTCGCTGCACAAGACTTTGTTCTTTCTCTCACTCCTATTTTGTCCACCTCTCTAACGCAAGAGTTAACCAGTATTCTCAATCATTCATCCCTTTCTCTGGTAAACTTTGGAACTCCCTGCCTGCTTCTGTGTTTCCACCTTCCTATGACTTGAATTCCTTCAAGAGGGAGGTTTCAAGACACTTAGGGCCGTAGTTTTAGAAAATTTGAGGGCCCTTACATGAGAAATTCGTAGTTTTAAATACCGATTCCTTTGATGAACCCTTACTTGCCACACTGTAAACCCTTAATATTATTGGAAATGTAAGGGTTAGTGACAAGGGTGTGGTAAGCATGCCTTACATGCTACCCTATAATGAAATAACCGATAAAATCATATAATTATCTTACAGATATAATCAGAAACGAATTAGCAAGTATTTTACAGCCTCTTTCTTGCTATAGTAACCAACAATTTAACCGTGAGGCAATTTTAGTGACTTTTAGAAACAGTAAGGATACGATAAAGAAAAAGCGTCAACAAACCCATACTCTGCTCTGCGGCGTGGTCTTCTCAGCTGACTGGTAAGTACCATCACTTATTAGTTCTTTTAACAGTAAATACAACTTAATATGATTTGTAATGGATACTAAGGAAAAAAAAGGAAATAAAGTGGAGATAAAACAACTAATTTCGAGGTACTGATAACTAATTTATGTATCAAATGTGATGCATTTTCATTTCGAGATACTTTTCAATTCCGGGAACTTTATAATATATATATATATATATATATATATATATATATATATATATATATATATATATATATATATATATATATATATATATATATATATATATATATATATAAAGCAAACACATACGTGACCACAATTCACTATCTCAAAAGAAATAAATAAATAAAAAGCATCATATTCCACCCAGATAAAAAATAGTCAATGCCTTGGAACCGTATTTATATAACAACTTAACCTAATGTAACTTAAGCGAACGTGAAATAGCTTTATTACCAAGTGAAATCAGCATATCGCCCTCCATATTCTCCAAGAATTTTTCAACCTGTCTAATGTTATGTTATGTGGTTTCTTATTGTCTGTCTTTATTCATTATAGATTTAACATGGAGAATGGTCATCAGTGGCTTCAGTTGCGAAATATGCGGAGGATGGAGGAGATGGTCAGAGTGAGGCTGAGAAGAGTGAGGCTAAGAAAAGTCATTCGGGATCGCAGCAATCCATTTGAAGACCTTGCTGAGGAAGAATTCCTCCAACGATTCAGACTGACCAAGGAGTGTGTGCTCTGTTGCAAAACGTCAGAGGACACCTTCCCATTGCTGCAGATGCAAGAGGTAGGTACCAGATGTGGAGTACATGTCATTGGTTTCCTGGTGGATGGGATCACTCTTCCAAGTTTGATATCAATGCAGTAGCTGGTACATATAAAATCCATTATTACTGGCAGAAGAGCCTGTCAAATGATATTCATTATTTTGTCAGGCCATACTTATCATTTA
Organism: Scylla paramamosain; assembly: GCF_035594125.1. Classification (NCBI taxonomy): domain Eukaryota; kingdom Metazoa; phylum Arthropoda; class Malacostraca; order Decapoda; family Portunidae; genus Scylla; species Scylla paramamosain. The sequence continues at coordinate 33,212 of NW_026973792.1, read as the reverse complement.
CACACTTTTAACAATATACATTATTTAGTAACACTACATGTAATATAGTAGAATATGCATATTCATTTTTTTTTTTTTTCATAAAAAATGGATGGTCCAGGATGCTTCTTTTTCTCTTCTGCGATACAGCATATATTCAAAGAATGTTTTGTGGTATACAGTTCAATAAAGTGCTATGGTGTTTAGTTTTATCTCAAAGCATAATGAACATAGAGAGACAGCTGTATTACATAATTGCCCTTTCATTTCCCATCAGGTTACCCAATACCACAGCATCTGCAACTCCTTATAACACTGAGATGTATGGCCACTGGTGGACACCAACTTACAATCAGTGACTGCTACCAAGTCTCTCAGACAAGTATTAGCAGGTGTATCAGGACAGTGACGCCCATTATTGCTCAGATGGCAAAGGACTATGTGAAGATGCCAACAGGTATGAATGCAATAAGAGTAATGGAAGGGTTTTTGGAGATTGCCAGAATGCCAGGAATTGTTGGTGCTATCGACTGCACAATCCACATTCACATTCTGCGACCAGCTTGTGAGAATCCAGAACTGTACCACAATAGAAAAGGTATCTTCTCCCTTAACTGTCAAGCTGTATGTGGACCAGATTTAACTTTTTTTAATATTGTTGCGAGATGGTGGGGTAGTGCCCATGACAGCAACATTTTTAACAACAGTTTGTTACGGCATGAATTTGAGCAAGGCATGCACAAGGGTAAGTTGTTAGGGGACATGGGTTACCCTTGCCGTAGTTATCTGTTTACTCCACTAATGAATCCCAGCAACCAAAGTGAAACAGTGTATAATAAGGCACACATTAAAACAAGAAATAAAATAGAATGTGCATTTGGTGTCTTAAAAAGATGCTTTAGTTGCTTGGGCAAGCGTCTTTACACGGCTTTAGACACCACAAAAAAACATTATTGTAGCAGCAGTTGTGCTACATATTTTTGCAATTCAGAGTAATGTGCCTCTCCCAAATCATCATCTTGAATCAGACGATGCAGATTCGGATGATTCAAATGCAGATGATCATGGTGTTGACCCAGAAACAGCCATTGCTAACAATAATGCAGCACAACAAGCTGAAAGGGCTAGATATATCAGAACATACTTCTGATAACAGGATGGTTTGATTCTGCCACTCAAATATGGTATCTCCTCCATACTCTTGTATTAACCTCTTTCATTACTCCATCCATGTATCTGGTAAACACCCAAGCGGACAGACATCCTTATCTCACACATGCCACACTACCAAATATTACACCAGGTATTCAAGAGCATTCCCTCTAAACTATATGTGTACATATAACTGATTATAAGTGTTATCCAAAATAGTATTCAAATATGTACGAATCTAAGGTATTTTTGCTATTTCTTTTTTTTTATGTGAACTGTTACTCAGAAAAATGTACTTGTAATTCCCATTTCTTACCTTGATGAGTTTGATTTTACTTTGTATACAATATGACTATAAACACTTTGTTATGAAAATACACTAGTTGCTATACAGTTATGGTAAATGACAACACTAAGTAAAAGATATTTTTCTCAAAAATATAATCACATATTTTATCACCATCGAATAGAGTAATCATATTTTACTGCAACAGAAAAGGAAAAATCAATTATATACTGTAGTTTTAGTGTGTGTGTGTGTGTGTGTGTTGTGTGTGTGTGTGTGTAGTAATAAAACTTCAGTGTTTAACTGTATAGTAATTTATTATCCAATGTAAATAAATATACATATTGAGAAAAAAACAAGATTTTAATGATCTTTACCTCTATTTATAAATCACAGTCATATATCACATGAATATGTCTTATTGAAAAAATGCTTTAATGATCACATCACTAATGAAGCACAGAGATTATCTAAGTGTTTGTACTAAATTGTGGGTGTAAAAAAGGAGACTAGTTATTAATGGCCATTGCCCTTATATAGTAATTATATAATAAATCAGTCCTATATCACATGAGTACATGAATCCATGTAGTATTTCAAAAAAATATAATGATGATACCTCTCAAACAAAGCACTGAGATTACTATATATATATATATATATATATATATATATATATATATATATATATATATATATATATATATATATATATATATATATATATATATATATATATATATATATATATATATATATAAGTGTTTGTACTAAACTGGGTGAGTAAAGAAACTTTGGATCTTGATCTTACAGCAACACCGCAAAACAAATTTATGCCTGATCATTTCTAGAATTGTCCAAGAAATCTACAAATGCACCTGCATCTGCACGCACATCTTCCAGTGTGTCTCCAACTCTTGAATGTATAGAAGACATAATTTTCATTGCTTGGCATAAACAGTCCCCTTCAATCTTTTTATTTTCTAAGTTTTGTTTATGAATTTGCATCACTATTTCATGTTCTTCCTTTTGAAACTTTGACAACATTTCATAGGACTCTCTGCCAACACTGTCTTCCACTTGCCTTTTCTTTGCTTTAAACTTTTTCCCACTCACTTTTCCTCTCGCACTGGAAGACTGTATTGGTGACAATTCACTTGGAAAGGTAACTGGTACCGATGCCAAAACAGAGGTGGAAGGAAGAGGTGTGCTACAAATTGAAGCTACTGTTGCAAATTGAAGCTACTGTACATCAACAGAGGTTGAAGGAAGTGGTGTACAGTGGTTGGAGGAGCTTGAGGATGACACTACAGTTCCATGAACATCCTTAGAAGTTAAAGAAAGAGGTGTGCGGTGGATGGCAGGACTGTAGAGCAAAGCTGCAGTTCCCGATGACTCAACAAAAGAGGTGCAAGCAGCAGGTGCACTATCATTTCCTCTGGCAGGCATGAGCGAAATAGGCACTGAGCGTGCTGTGGATGGCTGTTCAGTCATGGCCATCGGCTCATCCAACTGCTCTCCCTTCTCATTAATAACAACGACAGTGACATCTGTGAACAAACAAATAACATTAATGAAAGTAACAGTATGGTTGTTTACAGTATAGTGTTTAAGTATATGAATGGATTGCCTCTTCCATTGAACGAGTAATATAGTTACAAGGTACATAATAATGTTCAACCCTCTCTAAGCAAGATGAACTTAAATTGGTTTCTGGTCAATACAGATTTTCTAAGGCCTTGACAGATCTATTACAAGCCAGAAATTTCTGCTTTATCTGGAATTTGTCAAGTCTGGGTGGGTCTTCTGTCAGACAGATTCCATGTAAACCAAAGTAGGTCCGTCATATCAGGGTATTTTCTGTGCATGCACACCATTTTTTCAAGGAAGCTCTTAAGGCAAGTTTACATGAAAACACCAATTTTGTCTACAGAATAGTTGGTCTCTATGCTACAAAACAGTTTAGAGTCGTCTGAGTATGCTGCATGACCATGTGGTGAAATATTTTGCTGGATTAAGCCAAACCAAAGAGTCCCATGATATTAATCAAGTATAGATGAAAACTGGGTTAAGAACAAGAAAATTATTGGAACCACTGCTCCAAAGTGATGAATAATTTGCAAAAATAAGGATGGCATCAGAAATATTTGCAAGTCTGAATATACTAGAACTCAATATCACATTTAAGAACAGAAATGTGATATGTAAAACAGAAAATTTATTACTTAATGGAACCAACCTGTTGGCCATGTCACTGTCACTGTGGTTTGGGTCCGGTTCTAGCTCGTCTGCGATGAGAGCAAGGATTTTCTCCAATACAGGGTCTGGCTTGACAACTGGACTTAGAGGACCACCTCCTGTTCAACACAGTTTTTTCCTCTGGTCACTAACAAACTTCTTGGCCCTGAAATTATTTCACATCATTAGGCATAAAAAAGTTACATATTTTCATTTAATTTTCCTGCACTGCACAGTACAAGAAAGATACCATACCATAATTTCATATTGATAAATTATCATCTATAAAAGCTACATAAACAAAAATTAAAGAAATATTGTAGCCTAATTGCTGTTGTTCTTATGAAGAATGGTAAGAACTAATAAATTTCAGGATAAAACTATAGAATAACACTTCCTCTCTAATCATTAAAAAACAATGAAAGATTATAGAAACATTACTGGTCAGCATTGTCTGTGATGTTTTAAAGTGGGGAGCACTTGTTGTGAGGTTTGGTCAGCTTTGGATAGGATGGGATAGGTTTGATTAGATTAGGTTAGGTTAGGTTAGGTTAGGCTAGGCTAGGCTAGGTTAGGTTTGGTTAGATTATGTTAGGTAAATAAGTCACAGACAAACCTAACCTAATTCAATCTGATATAACCTAATCTAAACTAAAATAAAGTAACCTAACCAAACTTATCCTGTCCTATATGGCTTATGTGAGGTTAGGTTAGGTTACTTAAGTTTAAATTAGATTAGGTAACACTCACAGACCAACCTAACCAAACTTAATCAAGCCTAACTTAATTCAATGTTATGTAACCTCACAAGAGCTGTCCACCCTCACAACATCACAGACATGTTATATTATAATTATATATTGGGTACTCTAGCTCCTTGCATGGTTCTCTTAGTGTTTGGAGAGGTGCTAATACTATAGTTTCACAAAATAATCAAATGCATATTTCTAAGAAAACTTTAAATCATTCATGCAAAGTACTAGGGTAAAGGCAATTAGAGACTTAATATTCTGTCTGTCAGGAGAGGGTAGTTGAGATAAGGAAGCAACTGGAGGATTCAATTGAGATGGAGAAAGTGGAGTGACATTATATTATTTTTAATGGTGACTTTTACCTGTCTACAGAACAGTAGGTTGACTTTTTTACCACACACATTTCCCTTGACTTCTAAACCCTGTCCTTCTTAGAAACAATCTTAGATGGGTAGATTGTAAAATTCTTAATGTTTTACAAAGGTACTCATTAATAAACTACAACAAGAACAATTATTATTATGTACCAATTACCCAACAGAAATCCTCTTTACCGGTAAGTGGTAACTAACAGTAACATTAATTTAACCTGATAACACTGACATTTAACTAATTTTTCATCTCATAATTACTTTCTACCGTAGGAGTGTGGAAAAGTAAACTTGCTAATTACCAAACGACATTTTAAAACCAACATACTAACCTTGATCTCATGTTTTCCTAAATCTTCTTAATCTGTTTTACAGTCCTCTGCGGCCCCAGACCACTGGCAGCAAGAGAGTTCGTGATCTCCTCCCATACTCTTGCCTTGACCGGTATAATGCGGGCGTTGGTCACGGTTGGTGGCTTTGCTGAGGAGAACACCTCTTCTTTCATTGATTAAGTCTAATAGAAGTATCCTCTCCTCTTCTCCCATGTGCTGCATTCGTTCACTTCGCAACATTTTTGCAAGAGAACATAAAGTTCATTCATCTGCAGCGGGTTGGGAGATGTTCGATTTGTCACTGCGACTTGGCTATGTAACATGTTCGTATAATATTCAAACAACCTACTATTTTATGTGTACATGATACTATATCACATATTTTATGCTAGTATATATGTTTTGATGAAAAATTAGCTGAAAATTCTCCGCAATAAACAATAAAAAATGAACAAGTCGACATATCCGAACACAACCAAACTTTCAGAAATGCCACTCTATGCGCATACATAAACAGAGCGACCACACAACCTTTCAAGGGCTGCCAACTGTGAAAGTAAGGGAGCGGGTGGTTGAGTGAGTGTTTTAACGCTAAGGCAAATTTGACTTCACTCACGTTAGGGTTAGTGAGAGTGCGAGGGTTAAGGGACCATTTGAGTGTTGTTTTAAGCTATTTTAAGCTATCAGTTTTTGACCACTGCTTTGACCCTTTTATGGGACTGGCATTTCAGTGGGCATTTTTTTTTTATTGGATTTTTGTTGCCCTTGGTCAGTGTCCTTTCTACATAAAAAAAAAAAAAAGACAAAGCCACACGCCTTGCACAGGTACCCTTGGATGACTACTCTCACTTCTCAAGGAAAAGGTTAAGCTCCTATCAACCGTTTAAGATCAGCCATATACTCGTATCTCAACTGATACTAGAATCACAAACACTGAAGACCTGTGTACAGTCAGCTCTTTCAATTAGCACAATTCACAAGGTCAAAAAGGGTAACACTTCCTCTAACCGCATGAGACCAGCTGCTTCAGCCAGTATATTCAGACACATTGGCATCAGAAGGCAATATTCCCTCTACCAACAAGCGGTACAACAAGTTTCTGTTATTAGCACACAAAGCTTCACTGGATGCACATGGGTTAGATACTCTTGCATTACCCAGCCGCACTCCTTCCACCAGCAGAAGGTGATACCACAGTTCCACAGTTAAGTACATAAAGCTTGACTGGCACTAAATGCTTAGATACACTGTCATTGCGCTACCAAGCTACACTCCCTCCATCACAACAGTACAAGGTGCCACCACAGTTCCTACCATCAGTGCAAGACGCTCTCCCTGGCTTACCTTGTCGCTCACCTTAGTATCGAGGTGGTTGCCGTCTTTGTAGGTGAACCAAACCTTGGAGTCGTTGCAATGGGTGAATGTGTAGGCCTTCACCCAATGTTTGCGGTCCGTGTCCCCTCGGCCTCGCGTCACCACACCGGTCATCAAGTGTGGCGGTCCCAAGTCCCACTGAAGTCACTGGTGTTTTGCAAGGGATGGAGAGAGCAGATTAAGTCTCGATTATAGTTGAGAATGCTGGCAAGGGTTACAGCCCACGGGATTTGGGAGAAAGGTTGTTGATAAGGTAGGTAAGAATAAAAGAACATAGTAAGATACAAGCAAGAACACAAGGGAAACAGCAAGAAGCCAGGAGGCACACACTTGGCAGTCCTCACACAAAGCATACCTACAGTAAGTAAGTGCACCTATCATTCCTATCCATAAATTTGTCTAGTCTCTTAAAAGCTTCCTATTAATTTTGGTTACTGAGTCACATCATTGTTACTTCTTTGAGGATGAGATGCGTTTTTCTCTTTTCTTTGTTTCTACAGTGTGTGTGTGTGTGTGTGTGTGTGTGTGTGTGTGTGTGAAATTCATCTACAGCCTTCAGAATCCCGTGCTAAGTTCATGATTACCTTCCCGCAGAGAGCTTAGCAAGTGTCTTTACTTACCATCCTTCCTGCGAGCACACCAAGCGCGATGGGAGTTAGGCGCCGCGTCCTCCCTGGGCTGGCACGATTTGCTGCGGCGCCAAGGCTTGTGGCAGCTAGCGGTGAGCTGCACGTCCACGCCCTCACTGATCACTGTTTTGCACTCTGCGACACGAAAGCAAAACACGCTTAGTTGACTGATTACATGATATTGCGTAGTGCTGCGACAATATGAGAGAGAGAGAGAGAGAGAGAGAGAGAGAGAGAGAGAGAGAGAGAGAGAGAGAGAGAAAGGCGGGGAATGGACACATTCTGCCTTAATCCTTAATCTATAAGCGATAACTTAAGTTTTTCTCCCATTGTGTGTGTGTGTGTGTGTGTGTGTGTGTGTGTGTGTGTGTGTGTGTGTGTGTTTCATTTTTTACTGATCATGAATTAATAAATTTATGATACTATACTTCATTCCGTCCGTTTTAATCTCTCTCTCTCTCTCTCTCTCTCTCTCTCTCTCTCTCTCTCTCTCTCTCTCTCTCTCTCTCTCTCTCTCTAAGTGGCAAGTAATGTGCCTGCGCAGATACTACGTGATCAAATCTTACGCTACCTTTCTTTCCAGATCTCCATCCCTCTCAGAAAGAATAAGATGAGAATCACATTTATTTAAAGCACAAGGAAACAATTGGTTGGAGCAAATTTAAGCCGTGACCAAGAGGCAGCTCAGTTGTTCGGTGAAAGTTGTTTTAAGCTTCAGTCAACAAGTTGACCTCCACCATGTGCCCTTTACTTATATTGTTGTTTATTTCCTTATATCAACAAATACTCGTAAATATGGAATGTCCTGCTCTCGCAAGCTGTAACAAAGCACCCCATCGCTGCTGAGTTCCCGTGACGCGTGTCTTGTCTACGACCATTTGTGATGGCATTATGAATCTTGCCTGTATGTGCAAGGAATTAGTACAAAGATGGATGTAGTCTGGTAATGGTGAAATGCTGTCTACAGAATATAGTTATGTGGAGTTCGGATATATTTTCTTTGACTTGGTGAGTGGTAGATCTGTAAACTGGAATAACTCATTATCACTCAAGCAATAGACAGATGCATTGGTTATCACCAGTGAATATCAGTTAATTATATCTATGAAAATATACAAAAAATAGGAGCTTCGAAACGACACTGCAGAATTAGATGCAGAATGTCGTTCAGAAAGTCTCCCCCAGGAGCAGCGCAGTCGGCGCGTCTCAGCATACACACAAGAAGAACCCAACATATACAGCGGTTGTAATTCTTTTGATGAGGAAGGGATGTTGGTCAAGGGTAACCCGAATGTATTATTGCTTCACAATAAATGAAGAGAGAAAAAAAAAATTCGAGTACGACTTAAAGTTTTTGTGGTAACAAGATCCATCGGTAAAATGTCCCACAGAGACAGTAACACCACTAAGTACTAACCACGGCAAGACAACACGTGTACTCTACTTGCACAAGGCTGTCATTCCTCTTATCCCCGCCTCTTTATCTTAAATGCAAACAAAAAGTAAAAGAACAAAAACAGATTGCACGGTATGGGAGACAACGCGCGGAAACAGAAATACGTGTTCATGTCCAGACAGCAATTTCAAAGCAATCCCGAGGAAAGACTCCAGTGTTGGCCTGGTACAACAAGCCCACGTGTGACTGGACTGGTTTGGACAATGCAAAAATTACATTCGGATAAAATAACCGACTTGAAACTCATGTAAAGTGCATGAGTTACTCTTTTTCTTTCCTTTTAAGAGTCTTCAGTCACAGCATAATGAATGTAATGCTTCACACTGCCTTGCTCCTTGAGGCTATTTACAAATTTCCAAAACGAGGGTACAAGTAGTCTATCTGAACTCTCTCTCTCTCTCTCTCTCTCTCTCTCTCTCTCTCTCTCTCTCTCTCTCTCTCTATTATAGCCAATACCTCCTCATTAGAAATTCAGTAAGCTAGGAGTGTGGCATATCATGCAGATCTACCTAGAGGTGCTTGCCTTGATTGACACCTGACTATCTCGGAGAAGGTTACGAAACCAAATGACAAAAATGCTAAGCCGCAGCAAATCAGCTGGAGCGAACTTAACAATGTACGTCACATGACAAACACAGGCACTTTGGCACAAATAAACGCACATTTTCAATTAATATTTGTGACCATTAACTTGAATTATTGTTTTTATCAGGAGAGAGAGAGAGAGAGAGAGAGAGAGAGAGAGAGAGAGAGAGGAGAGAGAGAGAGAAGAGAGAGAGAGAGAGAGAGAGAGAGAGAGAGAGAGAGAGAGAAGAGAGAGAGAGAGAGAGAGAGAGAGGAGAGAGAGCGAGAGAGAGGGGAGGAGAGAGGAGAGAGAGGAGAGAGAGAGAGAGAGGAGAGAGGAGAGAGAGAGAGAGAGAGGAGAGATGGAAGCCTGGGCAGAGAAGGGGGATAGTGTAGATAAGGGAAGGGGGAGGCGTGGGTCAAGGCAGCACGTTGAGGCCCCAAGGAACACCACACTCCATACACTTTTCCTGTTCTCCTTCGTGCGTCTCTAAATGTTTCACTGTTACTCCTTCCGGGTTAACATTTTCAGGACTTCTGATCATGATTACTGATTTACGTGGGCTTTTAATTATTCTCGTTTTAATAACGTGGGCGTAGCTCAATTAGTCCCAGCCCTAATGGAAATTGTTTTACGCCACCGGCTGGGAGTATACCAACGATCTTGTCACAGGCTTACCACACCATCCTTTGGTGTTACCAAAGGTGAACAAAGCGAAAGTAAAATGTGATTAGAGTTTGCTGCCTCATGAACTGTATTTCAGCCAGATAATAAGAATACTGAGAAGAGTCCTTGATGGCAGTAAGGTTTTGATGTTCGCTCATTAGGTGTGAGGCGCTTTACTTGTAGTGATACACCTCGCTCATCAAGCATACGAGTACGTGTTGTTAAAGGACACACTGTGTACACGCTCTCTTACATGAGTGCAAAAGTTTATCCTCCAGCTGAACACCTCACAAAGAAAACACAAAGACATCTTATACAGTACTGTGAAAAACCTGGCCAGAATTCCTTCCCTCACGTATGTCTCACCTCGCTGTATGCGTATCGATAATTTCTTCACGGAGTTGAAATCTCTCGTCGTTCTTTTTGCCCGCTTCCAACTTTAATGTGCCTACCAGGTCAGGTTCACGTTACTGCTTCATAAAAACCCCATTCGAATTGAGTGTCTGTTTTGCCATCCAATCCTCTGACACTGGAGGATCACTGGACGGTCACAACACGGAGTATTTGGGCTCCATCTAAGTCTCAAGTCTCTCTGGCGCTGCGTCGTAGTTTCCTTGACAGTACTTGGATGTTCAAATTAAGATACACTATGCTAATGCGGACTGCTGCCGGGGGAACTTCGAAGCAGCTGTATATGCATTCATATAAAACAAAATGTGCTTGAATGAGAACCAAGGAGGAATAAACTGGGAAAGAGATAATAATGTTAGGTAAAGCATGAAAACATAAGAAGTAAGCACATTAAGTTCGGAAAAAGAAAATTCACTACAACTTTTTGGTTAAGAATGATAGGGCACAATGATATGTAATACTTTTCTTCTTCATACAAATGGATAAGGTATTTTGCTTACCGAGTCCATGAACCTTTTCCAAAATATATTACGCACTATTAGATTTCACAAAAATCTCTCTCTCTCTCTCTCTCTCTCTCTCTCTCTCTCTCTCTCTCTCTCTCTCTCTCTCTCTCTCTCTCTCTCTCTCTCTCATTACTCCCCTCAGCACCCAGACACAGTAGCTCCTCTCACCGCTGCCCGGTCCTTCACCTCCACCTGCATCACCTCCAAAAGGCATATTTCTGAACCTGGGCAGGGTAGTATCATAACTCTTCCTGACACAAAAAACAGTCTTGCGGAGTGTACCCAAATGGACGGAAGGTAAGAAATTAGTATCATGAATTCAGTGAGGGGAGAGCGTGACGAAAAACAATTAATTGGAGTACAAAAATTCCTAGGGTTCGAAGTCATGGATATTTCAGGAACTAAGACATATGTGCGTACACACACACACACACACACACACACACACACACACACACACATACGACGTTCTTGAAGGAGGGTCTCACTAGGCAAGGCTACACGAGAAGCTGCTCACTGTCTTAGATACAGCAGAACACTAATGCCTTTATCACGGATGCTGCACATTTAATTTGTCATCAGTGTAATCGTTTAGACCCATTTACGTGCGTGCGTGTCTGAGTGGTTATTTACTCACTTGACTAATGTGTGTGTGTGTGTGTGTTTTTTTTTTTCTCAAGCTATCATTTCCTATGAATTAGGATAATATGAGTACGTTTGCGGAGAGAGAGAGAGAGAGAGAGAGAGAGAGAGAGAGAGAGAGAGAGAGAGAGAGAGAGAGAGAGAGGGGGGGGATGAGACGAGGCGAGACGAGACGAGATCACACACACACACACACACACACACACACACACACACACACACACACACACACACACACACACACACACACACACACACACACACACACACACACACACACACAGCCAGCATAAAAAACAACATTCTTTCAGCTGCTGCAGACAGTGCCTGAAGGAGGGCCCGTTCGTGTGTGTGCCCTGTGTTGTCGTCGCCTTGGTAGCACCACACCCACGTATCCCTACGAGACCCCAGCAGCATCACGAAGTTAGTAAACGTGCACCTGACCGCCAGAAACAAAGTATTAAGAGACACGCTATACTTTAAAAGGAAGGTTTTTTGCTATTTTAGTGCCCATTTAGCCCTAAGCGGCCATAGGATGAGCGAGGAACGTCCTGAGGTGCATCGATAATGTCAGGGTCTAGCGGTCGAGAATGTGCTCATATCAGGTGTCGAGATTGTTCACGAGATTTAACAGCCGGCGATGCTATACCTGTCAATCAGCTCATTGTTATTCACAGGCAACATGTTCATCGCCTGCACCTTCCCTACCTTCTTCTGTATTTTACACGACCCTATCAGATGTAATCAGAGATGATAAAACAGCATGACGAGTAATCACGACGCCGGGTGAAAGCAATAACCGAAGAGCGAAAGGTAAGGGACGGGGCTAGGCAAGAACAGTCCCTTGCGCCGAGAAATTACAAGGTTGAAAATGGTGTGTAGTAGTTAAATGTGAATGGTATGGCGAGGAATGATAGTATGCCAGCGACAGCCACACTGCTTGATGTGGAGGCAAGGAAATGTTAGGAGGTTACAGGCGTCTTGTTCGTAAGAAGTCTGTAATAATAAAAAAAAGAAAAAAGTACTTTAGCAATAGTTCAGGGAAGAGAATAGGGTGATGAAGAGAAATATAGTTCTGCGAAGGACAGATTACGTTAACTGAGGTTCTGTATTAATGAAAAAACATCCTTCAAAATTAGCTTTGAGATGAAGTCCGCGACGGTTCATGGGCCGCGACGGTTCATGGGCCTACTCCACATGAACAAGGAACTGTGTAACTTTGAAGAAGTGTCGCGGCTTACCCTAACCTGCAGGCTTGCCCGGGGACTAGTAGGAGATTCCCTGTAACCAGTTGGGGGCAATAAGCAGCAGGAAAGGACTAATTAACAGTTCTGAAGAGCCAGGATAGGCCTAGCAAGCCACTGGTGTTACAGTTTTTGCTCAAGAAACGCAGAACGTGCCTCGGAATCGGACTGACCAAAGAGTAACGAACCGGAATGGAACTGGACATGAAAATAGGAAACAAAAGACAATAAAGATTGCAACGATAAACTTGGCAACATTCAAGGATAAAGAAGAGGAAATAATAGAGATGATGAAGGAAAGAAAGCTGGAAATCGTTGGATTATGTGAAACTAGAATCAAAGAGAAAGGAGAAAAAACATTACATGAAAATTATAAGATCATATATAGTGGTAATGAGGATGGAAGACATGGGGTTGCTATAATGATGTCACCACTGATGGCAGAAAGGATGGACAGTATGGACTGCAGAAATGAGAGAGTGATGGGTATAACGTTAACTATAGAACAGACAAAAATTAGCATTATCCAAACATATGCTCCACAACAGGGCAGAAGTCTGAGGGAGAAAGAGCAGTTTTATGAAACTCTACAGGAAATGACAGAAACAATAAGACATCACGAGAATGTCATTGTCATGGGAGACATGAATGGACATGTCGGACAGAATAGAGATGGAGTAGAGCACGTCATCGGAGAGTTTAGCATTGGCGAAAGGAACCAGGAGGGAGAAAGAATAATAGATTATTGTGTGATGAATAACATGTCCATTATGAATACTTATTATAAACATCAGGAGAGCCATAAATGGACATGGTATCGGTGGAATGCAGCACAACAAGGATATACTGAGAGGTCAATGATTGACCTGTTTCTCACCAACAAGAAAAACATATTTAAAGATGTTAGGACCATACCATCTGTGTCCTTAGACTCTGACCACAGGTTGGTGGTGGCTAAATTAAAAATTGTAAAACCAAAGGAAAAAGTCAAGAAAAGCAAAAGAGATTCAAACTGGAAAACCTCAAGGACGAAGAGAAGAAGCAAGCACTGCGGCAACTGGTAACATTACGAAAACCAACCGAACTGGAATTGGAAGAAATGAACATAGAAGAAGAATGGAATAAATTCAAGAACACCGTGTATGGGGCAGCTGAGGAGACAGTTGGTATTAAAATCAAATATGGAACCAAAAAGAAAAGTACTGCATGGTGGACTTATGATGTTAAGGAAGCAGTCAAAGAAAAACAAGATCTTTCAGAAAATGGATGAAAACAAGAAACATTGAAGATAGAGAAGATTACGTAGATAAACGAAACAGTGCAGAAGCAACCAAAAGAGCAGCCAAGGAGGACATGTGGATCAAGATTGGTCAAGATCTAGAGAGACACGTAGAAGGAACAAGAAAATTATTGTATAACATGGCTAAGAACTATAGGAAAGGAAATAACGAATCAACATATGCAATAATGAACAAAACAGGAGAATTACTAACAAAACCACAGGAGATTGAAGAAAGATGGAGAGAATACTTCCAAGAACTTCTAAATGTGGAGGATGTGGAAGTGGATGAAGAGCGGAATCTAGATATACAGGAAGAACAAGGAGAGAACCCAAATGAGATCAGTATAGAGGAAGTGAAGGAGGCACTAAAGAAGATGAGAAGCGGCAAAGCCCCAGGGGACGACGAGCTCCCTATAGAGCTATTTAAAGCTGCTGGGGAAGAATGTGTAGAGTGGATGAGGTACATTTTCAGTAATGCGTGGAAAGAGGAGAAAGTGCCCCATGACTGGCACAAAGCAATAGTATGTCCAATATATAAGAAAGGCAGTAAAACAGATTGTGCAAATTATAGAGGTATATCCCTGTTATCTCATGTTGGAAAATTGTATGAAAGAATAGTTGAGAAAAGATTAAGAACCTGTGTCGAGGAGAAACTAGGAATATGGCAGTATGGTTTCAGGCCCAATAGGAGCACGACAGATCTAGTGTTCACTTTAAAGATGATAATGGAGAAGAATTGGGAGTGGAGCATTGATAAATATGTGGCTTTTATAGATCTGGAAAAAGCCTTTGATAGAATTAGAAGAGATTGCTTGTGGAGAGTCTTACAACATCAAGACTACGGCATAAACTCTAAACTGATACGAGTAATTAAGAGTATATATAAGAACACGGAGAGCAGAGTCAAGAACAGAGAGCTGGAGAGTGAATGGTTTAGCATTAAGACAGGAGTGAGACAAGGGGGAGTGCTCTCTCCCTTTGCTATTCATTATATACATGGACAGATGCCTGAAGGAAGTGTGTGTAAGGGAGGATAAAGAGATCACGCTGGCCTATGCAGACGATGTCGCTGTCGTGACAGGAAGCCAACAAGATCTTCAAGAGGCCATGACAAGATGGAATGATGTCTTAAATAGGGAAGGAATGAGAATGAACAAACAAAAAACAGAAATAATGAAAGTTGGCAGAATAAAGGAGGAATGTAATATTTACATAGAAAACGCTAAACTGAAACAGACCGACAAATTTTGTTATCTGGGAGTACTTTTCGACGAGGAAAACAGACAGAATATAGAAATTTTAAATAGAATACAGAAGTACAATGCAAATGTCAGTGCATTGTATCCCATACTTAAAGATAAGAATATTCCAACAAAAGCTAAAACCATAATATTTACAACAATACTAAGACCAGTACTTCTATATGGGTCAGAAACTTGGACACTGACAACAAGAACATCTTCACAAATACAAGCAGCAGAAATGAGAGTTCTGAGAATGATCCGAGGTGTGACCAGACTTGATAGAATTAGAAATGAAGAAACCAGAGAGAGATTAGGGATAACATCTATACTGAAGATAATTGAAAAGAACAAATTGAGATGGTATGGACATGTCCAAAGAATGGAAGATACAAGATACGCAAGGAAGTTTCTGGAATGGGTTCCTCTAGGCAGGAGGCCGGTGGGACGACCTAGGAAGCGATGGATGCAGGGAGTTGAAGAAGCTGCTGAACGAAGAGGAAGAAATCTACAAGAAATAACCAGAGATGAGGATTTCATGGATAGAGACCTTTGGAGAAGATTTGTAGAGGCCGGACACTGACAGGCATTGCCTACCTTGCGTCTGGTGAGAAAGGTGAGAATGAAGACGTAGTAACGGGCACGCTATGGCACATTCTCTTTGGTAGCTGCCAACGCCGGCTGTACATGGTGTTTTCTCTCAGCTGCTCATGAACACTGGTGACGAGAACGCTGAAGAGAAATGAACAACAAGTGGCCGAGCAATGGAATGTTATTGTAGAAGTAACGTGAGCTGCGGCGATGGCTCGGGTCATGACGCCGCCCGCCCATCCTCCCACCTTCCCTCCCTCCAGTCCCTCCCTTCCCTCCTCTTCCTGCTCTCCATTCCTCCTTCCCAGGCTGTCACTTGTGTCTCCTTCGTGGTGGTGATGAACAGCCTGTTGATGACGAGCGCAGAGCGTGATGCTCGTTGAGGCGCTTGGTGAGGGAGAAGGGGCACCTGGCACCCTTAAAGTGGTGCCCCGGTGCCTCTGATCTTGTGGGAATCAAGGGGGATGAGGGAGACAAGGACAGTAATCTTAGGATTTTGGAGAATGACTGCCACAGTAATCCTGAAATGTATGATGCGCGAGAAGCAAAACTTATTAATCGAGCTGCTGTTGCGTCACAGTACTCCAGGTTATAATGAATGAAATTACTGTAACGTTGTCTTTTCACCTCATACGCTATCATCATAATATCAAGACATTCTGTCTGCCTAGTGCTAGAATATTAGTCTTCACAAAAACATGATAGAAGATGTAACTGAATAGCGATGATGACAGAAGGATCATTGTTAATATAGTATATATATATATATATATATATATATATATATATATATATATATATATATATATATATATATATATATATATATATATATATATATATATATACTCGTATATATATATATATATATCTCCATAAAAAAATTTTATGGAGATATAATTTTGTGTCGATAAGCTACTGTATAGACCCAGCAGCATTCTAGGACGGGGCACACCGGCACACGTGTAGTATCAAGAAAGTCGTATGCCATACATCCCTTAAGAGCGACAACATCAGACAGAAGCTACGTTCTAACTTAAAAGGCATTGTCTGCAGCCTCGCCTAACTCACAACTACAGAACGTTTAGTGAGCGCTATAAGACTAGGGCAAATGGGTGAGATGATAATATACTGACCCACCATTTCAACGACTGTAAAGAAAGAAGAATATTATGGCGACAGACTGAGAGGGAGTGGTAGTAAAGGTTCACTACATGTCCTGTAACTGTCGCCAATTAACTCCCAGGGCTGAGATCACGTACCTTGTCCTCAGCACCACTGATCGCCATAATATTCTCCTCACCTTAAGATCGCTGGGTGAGTGGCTTGACAGGCAACTTTATAGTGGTATACACACTCTGTACACCTCTTAACCAAGCACTACGTCTACGTCTCCTGCAGTATGATGAACAACTGAACTGATTATAGTGCACCACAACAACAAATTAGCGGCGTCCACCAGCAGCACCACCGCTGCTACCTCTTGTTAGGCGCTTCAACACTAACATGCTTCTGGTCTTATCTGCTGATGTTTAGGTACTCACGATAAAAAAAAAAATCCCTGGCAGATATAAAGGTGATAACACAAAGATGGAAATGAGGAGGTGTTATCTAACGTGTGTGAGAGGCCCCGTCAATGCTGGCAAAGGAAGAAATATGAAGTGCCACGTATGTCACCTGCTTCTTATGGTAATTATGGTGAGAGAGATCATAGGGATAAACTGCTGCTCGTCTTTGTTAAGTCACTCAATGACAGATTTTTTTTTTTCATTTTTTTTTTCCCTCACGACAATTAAGTCGATTTTCGTTTGGTCAAAGTTTATTAGATTCTTTATTCCAAAAACACGTGTGCTGAAAGGCGTCATGCTGCTGCCTAAGTAGTGCTGATGTGAGCATCTCATACACACACACACACACACACACACTTCTCAATTCTCATTGTAAAATAAGAATCTCTTTAAGAAGTTTTCATATGGTTAATTATCTTACGATAATATCTCATAATAATCTATAATATGAATTTATCTAGCACTGATAAAGTCCTATCGACCTAAATTTCGAAAATTTCTGGATATCCATCGTTAATTTTTCTGCCTGTTCTCTCGTCCCTCGTAAACACCTTTGACCTTGAAAGGCAGCCTTTCAGGACTAGAAAACTTGTTTAGGATCACTAATTTATGCACAGAACCTGTCACCTTGCGTACCCTCCACTGCCTGCTGCAAGCTTTCCACATGCCATTCATGTAAAAATAATGATAATAATAGTGAACATATAAATAAAAATAGAAACGAGGAAATTATGTAAATATAAGGAATTACTTAATTTATTTTTACATCTTAAGAGACGCACGTGAACAGGCGAACACGTGAATACTAAGTATCCAGTACGTCAAGGAGAGCTGCAGCCTATCTCTGGTTCTTAAATAAGCAAAAAACCCAAATATGGGGAAACACGGCACGTTTTTTTTTTTTTTTTTTTTATTTGCGGATATGTTAAGCTGCGGGAAGCTCCATCGTGACTCCAGTGTTAACCAAGTAACAAATTTAATTTGTTCGGCGGAGTAGTCTGTTGAATACTCAACAAGCACTACCACTCACCTCCCAGAGACAAGGAGACTGTTAAGCAGTGACAGGCAAAACAATGAAGCCTCACAAGACAGCAACCTCAACTCATCCATCAACTTCCTTGTCTCTTGCGTTCCAGGAGACTCGTCACTACACTTTAACAACAGGAAATCAGCTATTCACAATATGACATCATAAAAGAGATCCCCTCCCTTGATACGGGTACATGGTACGTCGGGACAGATCGCGTGGCGCCTGGCGTCTGCCGCACTGCCGCAAAAAACGCAGTCACATTTACCATTCAGTCTGATTACTACAGAGGTGTAATCATCCCACCACCCAGATCGTCGCCTGGATGACGTTTCGAACCCTCCCCATCATGTTCCAAGTCATCTATCCCTCCAACTCTACAATGTAACAGTCATCTTTAAGGGAAAAATAAATTCCACGTGTAGCCTACTTTTTTTTTTTTTTTTTTTTATTGGTTCGAAAAAATAACAAGGGGACTATAAAAGAAAATTAGCTGGATGAGCGTGGGATCCGGAGCTCTTTTTTTTCTTCTTCTTCTTTTGGTGAGTAATCATGTGTACATCTGCGTATATTTTGATATATTTTTTTAGTACTACTACCACTCTGTTAGAACATTAATAACAATAAGGAGGAGAACACAGCTACTGCACATCAGCAGCAAGGCAGTGTCTGTTAGTAGCGGAAAGTCTTGTTCAACGTGTCCAGGACGTGGACCCACCCCCGGGGATCAGGGTGACCTTCAGCAGGCCATAGGTAAAACACACACTCCACGCTTTATGTCCCTCCCCTCACACAGTTTTATGTCCTTCCCTTCACGTGCCGATACTCCTCTCCCATACATTCTTCGCTGTCTTTAACTCTCTTTCTTCCTCATCCCAGTGACAACCTTCACCTTTATCGCTCCACAGGATCCCTTAATCATCCTCCTTCACCGCCCATGACCCTCCGTAGGGGTTAAAATCGTCAGTGTCCTCGCAGCTAGCACACCGTCTTTACTTGTCACTGTGTGTTGTGTGTGTGTGTGTCTCGTCACGGCATCAGGGAGAAAGATGAGGACGATGGTGAAAAGATGGTTTTACCTTTTGAAGGTGATTTACAGGTTACTAGTTACACCTCAACAATACAAATGTATACTAATAGTCATCAACACATTGTCACAGATATAACACTAAGACAAAGATTGGGAATTGTTAAAGATTTCATTAGAAAAGCTAGTGATCACAATACATTTACACATGAAATTCTAATGAAATTCATAAAAAAAAAAGAAAAGAAAAGAAACATATCAAGCAGTTTAAATGTGGAAAATACTGTATATATGATGTGCTCCATCAGTGTGTGTGTGTGTGTGTGTGTGTGTGTGTGTGTGTGTGTGTGTGTGTGTGTTACATGATTTACATGGATACTCAGACCACATCAGATGTAGCGGTTCTCACGAGGTAACCTGGCCTTAGGACTACTAAGACAATAATAGTAGAGAGAAAGAACAACAAAGCAAAATGCTCTCTCTCCCCATCCTCCACTCCCTGCGTCATAAGACCTACAGGAAAGAGATTATAAATAAATACCTTAAGCCAGGGGTGTCAAACACGCGGCCCGCGGGCCGCATGCGGCCCGCCACACTACTATGTGCGGCCCGCGGCACGTCTCATATTTCAGTCTTACAGTTGGTCTTTTTACAGGAATGATTAAGCCAGCCAGCCCTTTGCATTTTAAAGTCATTATATAAAGATATAAAGATACTATTATATTTTTTGGGCGGTGATGTTCCTCTGTGGTATAGTAACTCCCAACCTCGTCAAGTGTGTGTGTGTGTGTGTGTGTGTGTGTGTGTGTCCGGCTCGCCGCCACCCGCCAACATTCTCTCTCTCTCTCTCTCTCTCTCTCTCTCTCTCTCTCTCTCTGTGTGTGTGTGTGTGTGTGTGTGTGTGTGTTATTGTTAAAAGTATTTTTCTTAATTAAAGTAAGTGATTGCAAACACAATGTCACCAGCAGGAACTTTACCATCTGCTTCAAGTTTTCTATCGTGTTTTGTAGTGAATGAATTATTCTCATATATTTTTACGTAAATCATGTGACCATTTCATAAGAACATAAGAAATAAGGGAAGCTGCAAGAAGCGACCAGGCTTACACGTGGCAGTCCCTGTATGAAACACTCCTACCTATTTCCATCTGCTATCCCCATCCATAAACTTGTCTAATCTTCTCTTAAAGCTCTCTAGTGTCCTAGCACTAATTACATGATTACTGAGTCCGTTCCACTCATCTACCACTCTATTTGAGAACCAATTTTTTTCCTATCTCCTTCCTAAACCTAAATTTTTCAAGCTTGAACCCGTTATTTCTTGTTCTACCCTGGTTGCTGATCCTAAGAATTTTGCTTACATCTCCCTTGTTATAACCCTTATACCACTTAAAGACTTCTATCAGGTCCCCTCTTAACCTACGTCTCTCTAGAGAATGTAAATTTAACCGCTTCAACCTCGCTTCGTAAGGAATACTCCTCATCCCCTGTATCCTTTTAGTCATTCTCCTCTGTACCCCTGATTCTAATAGACCTATATCTTTCCTGTAATGTGGGGGACCAGAACTGCACAGCGTAGTCTAGATGAGGGAGTCTGACCCTCAGCGCCAAGTATAACTTTAATATTACTTCCGGCCCTTCTACTTTTAACACTCCTAAAAATAAATCCTAGTACCCTATTTGCCTTGTTTCTGGCTTCTATGCATTGTTTCCCTAGACGGAGTTCAGAGCTAACTATAACTCCTAAATCTTTCTCGTACCCTGTACCTACCAGAGTTTGGGTGTTTAATGTGTACCTATTGTGTGGGTTTTCCTCTACCTACGCTAAGCACTTTGCATTTATTGATATTAGAATTGCATTTGCCATTTATCTGTCCATTCATTGATTCTATCTAAGTCTGTCTGCAAGGCGATGGCATCCGCTTCATGACCTAATTAATCTACCTATCTTTGTGTCATCCGCAAATTTACTAACATCGCTACTAATTCCACTATCCAAGTCATTGATATATATTAGAAATAATAATGGCCACTAATACTGATCCCTGTGGCACCCCACTAATGACATGACCCCACTCGGATTTCGAGCACGTTTATTAGCACTCTCTGTCGCCTGTTGCACCAAGCCATGACCCTATCCAACCTAACACCTTCCCATCTATCCCGTGCGCCCTAACGCTTTCTCAGGAGCCTTTGATGGGGCACCTTGTCGAATGCTTTACTAAAGTCCAGATATAAGATATCATAACTATCACCATTATACTACTGCCTCGTACACCTTACTGTAAAAACTTAACAAGTTTGTCAGGCAAGACTTCCCTTCGTGAAGCCATGCTGTGACTGATTTATCAAGTTATGTTTGTCTAAATGTTCCCTAATGTTCCTGGCTATTATTGACTCTAACATTTTACCTACAACTGAAGTTAAGCTGACAGGTCTATAATTAGACGCTAAAGTTTTATCCCCTTTCTCTAAAGATGGGTACTACATTAGCCTGCCTCCACATTTCTGGTACCTCACCCGACTCCAGTGATTTCCTAAAGACAGAAACTAACGGCTCACTAATAATCTTTTTACATTCCTTCAGTACTCTGGGATATATTTCATCAGGTCCTGGTGACTTGAACTTTTTTAGCCTATCTATCTCCTGCTCCACTATCTCCCTAGTTATGGAAATATCCGTCAGCTTCTCATACTCATCTGCTCTAAACACCTGTTCACTATCTGGCATATCCTGCATGTTTTCCTGAGTGAAGACAGTTAAAAAATAATCATTCAGAAGTTTACTAATCTCCTCCCCAGAACTAACCAGCTCCCCATCTGCTGCCTTTAATGGACCCACAGTATCCTTATTTTTCGTCCTGTATACCTGATAAAATCCCTTGGGGTCCGTCTTCGCCTGGCTGGCTACCTTTAATTCATAATTGTCCTTAGCTTTCCTCGTTAACTTCCTGACTGTTCTAACTAATTCATTATACTGTGTCCTTAAAACTTCCTCACCTGCCCTTAATCTCTTATATATACTTCTCTTACGCCCTATATAATGCTTTAACCTAGCAGTCATCCATTTAGGGTCATTTTTTTGTGATCTTATTGTTTTATATTGGATATTTGCTAATTGACCTGTATGAACTTTATCTACGAAATATTTATACAATTCATCTACATTTACTTCACCTAAACCCCTCATCTCTGTTCTCTACCATCCTCTCCCCTCCCTCATCAACTCGCCTCGACCTTACCTCTCTCATTTCAGCATGACCTGACATTCCAACATACTCAC
Source organism: Scylla paramamosain (assembly GCF_035594125.1). NCBI lineage: Eukaryota > Metazoa > Arthropoda > Malacostraca > Decapoda > Portunidae > Scylla > Scylla paramamosain. Next base: position 10,591 of record NW_026973792.1, on the reverse strand, counting down.
ACCTATCTCCCCCTTCCTCTTTCCCTCCTCCCTTCTGGAGCCTCACCTCACCTCCCTCGTCCTGCCTTATCTCTCTGAACTCCGTCCCTGACCTTGACCTCACCCTGCATCCTTTGCCAGTCCACTCCTTGGAGGTACCTTTTAATTCTTCAAAATCTGCTCTCCTAAAGTCAGGTATTTTACTAGAGTTTTTATTTCTAACAGTTTCTTCCCATTCTAGATTGTACCTAATTTCCTCAGTGTCACTGTTACCTAGCTGTCCTGCAACCTCTACCTGCGTGACTGCTTCCTCCCCTGTTAGTAAGAATTAAATCTAGAATATTATTCCCCCTTGTGGGTTCTACGACTCCCTGTTTTAAAAGATTATCCTGAATTACCTTAAGGAATTCCTCTGCTTCCTTGTTACCCACAATCAGACTCCAGTCGATATTCCTAAAATTAAAATCTCCTACCACACATACCTGACTGTACCTGCCTGCTCTATTTAATTCCTGCCACAGTGAGGTGTTAATTTCCTCTGTACTGGTCGGTGGTCTGTAAACTACCCCCAGTACTACTGACTGCGATCCTTCCTTAATATCTACCCATATCGACTCTGCTTTGTTATCTGTTTTAATTCTATTGTTCATACAGCACTGTAATGTGTCCCTAACGTATAACGCGACACCTCCCTCCTCTCCTGTTTTCTCTATCTTTATAGAACATTGTATACCCATCTATCTTAACCTCTGGATTAAATACTTTTCCCGACATATCTAACCAAGTTTCAGTTAAAGCAATGATATCAAATTTCTCTACACTCTCGCTATTCCTCTAAGCAAATCTATTTTATTCAGAATACTTCTCACAATTTGTGTAGTAAACACTTAAGCTATTTCTCACCATCCCTAAGCTAGCTTCCTTTCTAGATTTAACTAATTTGCTCCTCGCCTTCTCCTCACTACCCCTTCTTCCCTCCCGACTAACGAAAAAAGTGCTGGAGTGCAGTTACCTCCCGCTCGAGTGTTTCGGCCAAAACACGAACAGTCTCGTCGACTGCGTTCCAAAGCCAGTGACTATAGGTGACGAGAATACACGTAGTCGTACGGGCCCTGCTCCGTAATATACATGTATTAGACGTGACCATAACTCGTCATTCCTCCGTCTCACCGAGAATCGGCTCTTGACTTCAGTCCTGCTTTGTCCTTCGAGAGCGTCACAGCGACAGATTTTGGTGTGACTTCCTTACTGCATATCATCTCATCATGATTTCCAAGAAGCGAACAGTTACTGAAGAACATCGTGATGGTGTAGTAAAAGTGGAAAATATCTTACTTTTTTGCTGAAGTGAATGGAAAACCAACTTGTTTGATTTGCAACCAAATTATAGCGGTGTCAAAAGAATATAACATTTTGGCGACATTACACAAGCACTCATGCTTCAAAGTATGATGTGTATAGTGGAAAACTTCGTGAAGAAAAAGTAAAGACGCTAGAACAGTCTTCTCAAAAGGCAGCAGTCAGTGTATCAGCGTGTCTGCGAAGCCAGTGACACTGCAGTACGGGCAAGTTATAGGATTGCACGGGAAATAGCTGTGTCATCGAAACCATTTTCAGAAGGGGACTTTATAAAGAAATGCATGATGATGGCCGCAGAAGATATTTGCCCTGAAAAACGTAGATCATTTGCAAACATAAGCCTTTCAAGAACATACAGTTGCAGAAAGAGTAAATGAACTGTCAGAAAAATCTTAATAGTCAGCTCAAAGAAAAAGTTGCTAAATTTGTAGCATTTCTTGTAGCAATCGATGAAAGTACAGACATTACTGACATAGCTCAACTAGCAGTGTTCATACGTGGTGTTGATGAAAATATGCAGGTAACTGAAGAATTTGTGGAATTAGTACCAATGAAAGGAACAACAACAGGGGATGATATATTTGTGAGTTTGACTGGTGCACTTGATAGGATAGGTGTTGACTGGAAGAAAACTGTGAGTCTGACAACAGATGGAGCATCTCAAATGGTTGGTAGAAAGGCTGGCGTGACAGCAAAGTTAAAGGAAAAACTACTCACCCTGAATTCAGAATTATCAAATTCACAGTGTTCATTGCATAATTCACAGGGAAGTGCTTTGCAGTAAAATATTAAAGATGGATCACGTTATGGATGTTGTTGTCAAGGCAGTAAACTTTATACGAGCGCGAGGTCTGAACCACAGACACTTCAACTGCCTATTGGAGGAATCGCACTCTTCACGGTCTGCCTTATCACACTGATGTTCGTTGGTTAAGCCGGGGAATTGTGCTGAAGCGCTTTTATGGATTAAGAAGTGAAATACAAAGTTTCATGCATAACAAAGGAAGAAATGTCCAGGAACTGAAAGACTATGATTTACTTCAGGATTTAGCCTTCATGGTAGATATGACAGAACACTTGAATTTGCTCAATACAAAGACTGCAAGGTCGCAATAAATTGGTGACAGACATGCATGAGTCCATTCGTGCTTTTGAGGTGAAGCTCAAACTTTTTGAACGTCAACTAGCAGCGAATAATGCTGCACACTTTCCTACACTGAAATCATTGCAAAGCACACCTGAGTTTCGTGGAATTATCAGCAGAGAAAAGTACCGCAACATGATTTCCAAGTTACTGAACGAATTTGGAGAAAGATTTGCAGACTTAAAGAACCTTGAGAGTGATTTCTCGATCTTTCGAAATCCTTTCGCCGCAAATCCCGATGAGACACCAGAGGATATTCAGTTAGAACTAATTGATCTTCAGTGCGATTCTGCGTTGAAGGAAAAGTTCTCAAGTGTTGATATTGGCACATTCTATCAATATGTTGGGCCAAGATGCCTCGAATCAAATGTTTGGCATCAAAGATTATGTCAATGTTCGGCAGTACCTATGTCTGTGAGCAACTCTTCTCACTGATGAACTTGAACAAGTCTGGACTCAGGTCTCGGCTCACTAATGAACACCTCAACTCAACACTGAAAGTAGCCATTGCTCAGTCTCTGGCGCCAAACATAGACGAACTTGTACAGACCAAGAGGTGCCAAGTTTCTGGGAGCAGCACGACCAGGAATTAAGGTAAATGATGCTTCCTTTTCTTTACTGGTTTATCTTTTTTGTTACGTGTGTGCAAACGCGAGTGAAGTTGGAATATATTATTATTATTATTATTATTATTATTATTATTATTATTATTATTATTATTATTATTATTATTATTATTATTATATTACCTATTATTATTATTATTATTATTATTATTATTATTATTATTATTATTATTATTATTATTATATAATTACCTATTATTATTATTATTATTATTATTATTATTATTATTATTATTATTATTATTATTATTATTATTATTATTATTATTATTATTATTATTATTATTATTAATATTATTATGGTCATACGTGATTATCTGGCCCGTACATTGAATGTGAAGGTGAAATCTGGCCCCTTGGGATAAATGAGTTTGACACCCCTGCTTTAAGCTGACCTCTACACGATCAATATTATTGTGCAATATTATTGACAGTGAAGGGGCGGTATTGAAGAATGACACAATATACTGAAGACATCAAAAAGAGTTTGATATTTTATTGCGCAATAAAAATGAATAAATATATTGTGTCAATGATATAGGTCGTGTAGGGTCCACTTTTCAGGGTCGAAGAAGTAAAAACTTCGAAGGAATTTTTGCAGGAAGGCATGAAAATAGATGAAATGAGATGCCCCAATCACCTGGAGGAAAGTTATTCGCTAGCAAACGCACACACAACCGAGGATTTGAGGTACATTATTTATCTAGATGTCTTTCAAAAAGTATCTAAGTGTATTACAGTCTATCACGTTCTCGGAGAAGCCTATTCCATTAGTTGACGACTTGATCTAAAAAGAAACTTCTAGATTCTTGAGAGTTGAAGGATTTACCAACAATTTTGGTGCCACTTCCTTACGTATAATTTGAATGGTCCATCGTGAAGTACTTACCACAGTCCATATTGTCAATATCTTTCATTATAATTTTAAACGTTTGCTTTAAGTCGCCTCTTAATCTTCGTTGAGTTAAAGGGATGTAAATCAAATTTTCTAAGTCGCTCTTCGTGTGATTTGTTCATTAGACTTAATATTATTTTAGTAACTTTGCGTTGGATTGGTTTTAATTCATTTAAGCCTATCAGGTATAAGGGATAACATACTTCAACTCGGTAGTCCATAAGGCGGCTGATCAAGTGAGGATTGTATATTTTCCAATAAAGCCAATTATTATTTTGTTCGCTTTCTTTTTACGACTTCTGAACATTATTAATTAGGTCTTAAGCTACTCGATATTGTTACTCCTAACCGTGTGTGTGTGTGTGTGTGTGTGTGTGTGTGTGTGTGTGTGTGTGTGTGTGTGTGTGTGTGTGTGTGTGTGTGTGTGTGTGTGTGTGTGTGTGTGTGTGTGTGTGTGTGTTAGAAGGTCCGCGCACAAGGCTGGTGAAGGTCTGAGGCTGTCACTCCCGCTGTTCATCCTACTGGCTAATATACTGGTAAAGTGATAGCTGGTAAAGTAAGGCTGTCACTCCCGCTGTTCATGCTACTGGCTAATATACTGGTAAAGTGGGATAGCTGGTAAAATGAGGCTGTCACTCCCGCTGTTCATGCTACTGGCTAATATACTGGTAAAGTGAGAGCTGGTAAAGTAAGGCTGGAATTGGCTTGGAAACAATTAGGAAAGCAGCACACGCTGTACAAAAACTGGTCACAAAGGAAAAGCACAAACACAAAATAAAATAAAACATATAGAAATAAATAAATAAATAAATAAGAAAAGAATGGTATATATTCTTTTTTTTTTAATCTATTCTTTTCCGACCACCTGAAGAAAAACAAATTTTCATATACAATGAAATATAGTATAATGAAACAAGGTAAGACAGAGTAGATTACGTAAGGGAATTATGCAGGGGTGGTGTGATGTAATAGCCTTCTCTGGAAGCACTTATATTTTGATAAGGCAGCAATCAAACAAGCCTCAGCTCAGTCCATCGTGGTAATGCAGTGATGAAGCGCTGCACTTTATGCAGTTATCCCTGGGAGCACTGAGGCCCATAATGCCACTAAGTATGGAAAATGCTCACTAACTGCTACAGGCCTCAGTGATCCACAGCAACGACCCGCTAGCTTCCAGCAATCAGTGCTAGGTAGCTCACGCTATGATAGTTATGCTCTAAGTATATGTACACTTTCGTTATGAAATTTAAAGAAAAGAAGGAAGAGGAGAAAAATGGATGTTAGAGAACAGACAAGTCATTAGGGAGATGTTCTATGGGAAGCTAAGGCGTTCTAAAGAAAAAGGCTTGGAAGGAGAGAGACGAAAGGTGGGAGGGGCATCGAGATAGAAGGTGAGGGAGTGGAGAGGGTTAAAGGGTTACGTTACAAAACACACGAGTAAGCGGTGCAGCGTGTAGACGGAGGAGGTTCGTCTACACCCTCACGTAGTTTACGGTGCTGCGCCTTTATTATAAAGTCTCACAGAATACACTTAATTTAAAGAGAAAAGATAAATCCCTTCTTATCTCGTCCCTTCTCTAAGGCAGCCTACCTCTCTAATATATATAAATCTATTTTTTTTTTCTCTCTCTCCTTCTCGACCGCTTTTTTTTTCGTGGCATGGTGGGTGGGAGTGAGCGACGATGCCCTCTCCTCACCTGCAGCAGCAGCAGTACTTTAGCGCATCCTACAGTATCCAGGATTCATAAATAGCGATTGAGGTGAAAAGCTGAATCCTCTACGAGACTCGGTGAGTCAAGGTGTTAGTGAGTTGTTCACGTTAGACCTAACCAGAGTTCCAGATAAAAGTTGAGAAATTAATAGAGAATTGAAACTTCTGAAAATATTATAAAGCAAACGTTGAGATAACGGATAAACAACTGTACTCGTACACGTAAATATCTGTAAATATGAATAAATAAATAAAAGAGTAAATAAATATGTTATAAGAATAAATAATTTTTACAATTAAAAATAAAACAAAGTAAAAACTGATATATGAATGAAGAATTGACATTTATGAAAATAAACACCTACGTGAATAAGCAAATATATAAACAACAATATGTAATAGCGTGGAACTCAAACCGAAATTTAAATCTGGACTTGTAGAAACTGGGAATTGGAGTACGAGTCAAGTGATGATGAGGTGCACAAAGCCGACAGACTTGCCTTGCCTGCCTTGTGTGCTGGATTTTTTTCTTTTTTTTCTTTTTTTTTTTTTGTGCTGTCTGGAGGTGACCCGAGGGCTGAGATGCACCACGAAGCTAACACATGCTCGCTCGTGCACACACACACACACACACACACACACACACACACACACACACACACACACACACACACACACACACACACACACACACACACACACACACACACACACACCGATAACAATACGTACTGGAGGCCACAATGTCTCATGGACAAAACCGCAAACGTGCATCTCAGCTGTTTCCTAATTTGGAGAGATGAACTCGGATTTCCTGTCCCACAACAGCATCACTATCAGCAGCAGCAGTAGCATCAGCGGTCACAAATATCAGTAAATAATTAGATGAAAATAGTTTACTACCAATGAACTTGTGCACACTGTAACTCGTATAATATTTCTTGAAGAAACAAATAAGCTGTCCTACAACACCTTGTATTTTGTTTTTCTTGTTCAAACTCGACTTCTTTACCATCACCACGTCTCAGTTCATAATTTTTCTTTTAATTTTCATTTTTTTCTTATCTTTGCGCGTATAAGCCACCACTCAACTCCCGAAGGTCTCAAAAATCGGTGAAAGACCAATGAAGGAGTCCAACTAAAAATGACTTGGTTTTACAGGCTTGGGTGTGTGGGGAGGCTCTTTCGAAACTTCCTGACCATTTTTCATAATTCAGGTTTAGAAGGTTGAGCTCTTTCCAATAGTTGAGGCATTTTTCATATTGCGGGTCAGAGTAGAGTGGGGAGTGCCTTTCGTCTGTTACATGAGCGTTTTTCACTGTAACAGCTTGTGGGAGAGGAAGGTGGCAATACTTTTCAACTACTCGTACATATTAAACACTTTTCATTTCATAGACTGACACTGATGGTGGGAGTGCTTTTACTCTTTTTACCTGAACACTTCTCATTCTACAGTGTGGGATGGGTTGGATAAGGAAAATGCTTCCATCGTTACGTTACTGTCCCGCCCTTTGGCAATGCCCAGCCTTGGCGGCGCGGAGCTTGCATAAGTGCGGGAACAAATGGGGGGATGATCATTAATGGATAAGAGCAGCTAGTCTCATCCTAAATACTAGTTAGTAAAGCGAGTAGTAATATTACTTAAGTTGTTCTATATTATTAGCGACTCTTAAACTCTATCGTCCCTCTCCATTTATACAACAAATTGACTTTTTTATTCATTCTAACCTTTCTCCCTCTTTCCTCACCTTCGCGACCCACACCAGGTGAGATGAGACACTCATAATGGCTATAATTTTAAGTCCATCAATACTGTCCATCTAATGACAAAAATAACCTTTTGTTTTATTCATCCTCATTATTTCCTTATTTTTCTGTGACGAACACCAAGAAAATAATAGGTGTGTAACATTTGTACTACTGAGATGGATCATCTAAGACCATTAATAGATCTTTTTTTTTTTTTATCTATTTTGCTTTCTTATTTTATTTATTTTTTCTTTTTTTCCCCACCTGCATGGCCACGATGAGGTGCAGGACACATACAAGTGACACGTTTACCATCAAAACCTGTGATCTCTATCCAGTAATTGGTAAAAATTACCTCTTTTCTCTTCTTCCCTAAATTGTCCTCTCGTACACTTCTAAGACCTCCATCAGGCCGAGGCAGAGTGCATGTAATAGCTGCACCAATAATGTCTGTCCCCCAAGTCCATTCACTTACTTGAATTGCCTTGTTTCTTCTATCCGCCTCCATGTTTTCTTCCTTTACCTCCGTAGCACACACGCCATCAAGTCCGAGGTATATAATATATAAACGTTTAAGGTCATTACTGTCTATTCACTAACATTGCTTTTCTTTATTTTTTTTTTTCTTTATTTTTTTATTAACTTTTGACTTCAATTTGTTGTTGTTGTTGGTCTCTCTCTCTCTCTCTCTCTCTCTCTCTCTCTCTCTCTCTCTCTCTCTCTCTCTCTCTCTCTCTCTCTGACCTGCAACAAGAGGCAAAGAGTCAAGAGCCACGTAGCAGCGTTGCTCTGGCCAGGGACGAAGATAGGAGCATGCCCTGAAGTCACTAGCAAAAGTTGGCACTACTCTCTTTCCACGGGTCAAAACGTAAAATACAACCCACAGCCTCATAATGCATGTTCCTCTCGTGGCGTACTAATCTACTGGGCCATAAACTCCGCTGGTTTACCGCCGCAACGCCTCAGCGATATAAATGATAATTATGTCTGGAACGACGCCCAGTGAGCGGCACTGACCGTTGCTAAGGATAGCTGGCATCAGTTAGCAGAACAGCCTCCTTACTCCGGCTCCTTTATTTCCGCGGAACAGCCTGGCATGAGTAATGTACTGGCGTGATGATGACACCGATGTAAGTGAAGATCATGACTGGTGCTGTTAACTAGGTACTGTAATCGTGAAGGTGAATCAATTCCTTTTGAAGTGAACCGGGCGGGAAAGGAAAGAAGGAAGGGTGAGATATGCAGGAAGGGAGGGCACACTGCCATTCATACACGTCTGTCTGCGGTAAGATTTATATCCGAAAGAGAGAACCTTAAAAATCCACGTGAAGAGGTACTATTAATTTTTCATCTCAAAGCCGCCAGAGATATACTACATGAATGCGTAGCGCGCTCTCCACCTACCGGCGTTCACAGATTCATTGGAAAACTATGCAGATCACAGCTGTTAGTCATTCAATAAATCAAGGCTTTCGGTGATGGAATCCCACTCTGGTGAGATGGTGTGCTCGTAGGGACGCTGATGGCAGGGGAGTATCGGGACAGTACGATGATGAGTTACCCTCAACACGCTTTACTGGCCGTCACTGGTGGAAGGGAGAGAGAAACTGTTCTACTTCTCACCCATTTGTTACAAAAGTTCACGCCCACAAAGACAATAATGCGTCTGCTCTCTGTCACTGTACAGTGTTGGGTTGCGTTTATGTCTCTCTCTCTCTCTCTCTCTCTCTCTCTCTCTCTCTCTCTCTCTCTCTCTCTCTCTCTCTCTCTCTCAAACACACACACACACACACACACACACACACACACACAGAGAGAGAGAGAGAGAGAGAGAGAGAGAGAGAGAGAGAGAGAGAGAGAGAGAGAGAGAGAGAGAGAGAGAGAGAGAGAGAGAGAGGGGGGGGTTAGTGATGAATGGATGGTCACTTTTTTTCCAGTAAGGGCACCCAAACAAATGAGGTGGTGAATGCAAATCATAGATGAAATACTCACCACTTTCTCTCCACACACACACACATATATACATATACTCATCTGTACAGCTTCATACAAAACAAATGTATATTGATAGAAGGTATTGCTATTCCCTTTTATTTCTCAGCTTAATTGTTCTGTCTCGACGTCTTAAAACACTGGAAAATTCATGTAAAGGGTTAAGCCAGAGGATAAAGCAGCCAAAAGCAATCTAATCCCTCACAGAATACTCAAGGTGTTATCATACAGAAGAGTATCACTACTCTCCTTAACATTTATTTCACAAAGTTAAGAGCAATTCGGTGTGATAACCAACGCACCTTACTTCCGCTCAAACAATATTTTCCATATTTCTTCGTCCACTGAGTCAAAATGATTCGCGTCATTTTATTAAGGAAATCTTTTATGTATGACTGCAGCAGACGCCTAATCAGAGCACAGTGATTGCTGCGGTACAAGTGGAGTTCAGTCTCCCTGGACCGTCTCTCTATTTCGTAAGATTCTTGACTCCCTGATCTATCCGACATTTTTTTCTTCTGTGTTCTAGATTTCAAATGGTACAGTAAACCTTGTGACTTCTGTAAATATAAGTAATTTGCAAAGGTCGTTCAATTCTGCACCCGTCTGTTACCTCTAAGCTGAGTGACAAGGAACCAACCTTCTCGCCTGGCAAAGTCACTAATTTGAGACAGGAGCCACTGACAATCCTGTGGTATGGCTACAAGTGAAGGGAGAATTTGGTGTGACGGTGAGGAAGGTGTGGCGGTACATACGTCTGGTGTGACGATATGGAAGGTGTGCTGGTATACAAGTTTGGTCCCGCGCATGTGCAGCACTCAGTATTCGCAAACAAATGTACGACGTGGTATATTTGAGTGACTGCTGTAAGATCTGGAGCTTACAAGGCAGCGCTGGACTTTGTGTAGAAGTTCCCTTCACCACTGTGTCTACTGCAAGTTAAAATGTTATTACTATATTCACAAAAGGTAATTTCAAACTAAATATGAATTTACAAGCGGTGCCGCAGTTGGTAAGGTCATTTCTTTAACTTATATCTAACGTCAATAACGATTTTTGTTCTTTTTTCCTATACAAGGAAAACAATGAGTACCATAACAGATGAACTTAATAAGATTTTTGAAATGTATGTACAA
>NW_026973791.1:137500-196145 GCF_035594125.1 Scylla paramamosain | reverse complement strand
GAGTGAAGGACGGCCCGAGTCAACCACGGCCCGAGTGTGGTTCACCACCAGCTGTGGCCGGCCCAAGTCGCGCCAACACAACAACCGAGTGCTCGTCTGGCGGTGAAACTATCAACCGGCTATCTGCATTGTTGAGTGATTTAATTGAAAAACTCGACAATAACCCAGTACGGGAAGATGAGCCTTACGATAACTGTGAAAATATTCGTGGCCTTCATGACATTTCCTCGTCTGAGGAAGACGCCACAGTAAATTCAGTGGGTTTGCTTGACCCTTAGGATGAACTGGACACGTTCCACTCCATGCCTGCGTCCCAAGACTGTGATGAGGTTGATTTTCTTAAGGCATTAGGGGAATTCTCAGGTCTTTTCCATAGTGAGGAACAGAAAGGAGAGCCTCTCTCTGAGCGTTTGGCCTCCATCCTGAACTTGAGTTTGAGACGTCGACCCTCCGCTGAAGGTATAAAATCTACTTGTGAAAAAATCAAGCTCCCAAGCAATGTGCCAAACCTAAAAGTTCCGGTGACCAACGCTGCTGTTTCCAAAGCGATGAGTTTTGGTGGAAAATTGATTGACGCCAAGCTTACTCAAACTAATGGCCTGATCTCAAAAGCTTTAGTTCCTATTGCATATTGTGCATAAGCGATATCGGGGAAAAGAAAGGAAAAAATATAAATTCATACTTAGATGGACTAAACATGAGTCTTAGACTGCTTTCCTCTGTTATTAATTACATTAATCAACTACGGAAAGAAGTTGCACGGCTCCATGTTCACGACTCTGCCTTGGCCGAGCTTTGCAAGTGGGAGTATGAGGTTGGACAAGATGCTCTTTTTCCGTTTGATGTGACTAAGAAATGCGAGGAAATACATAAAACAAAGAAACTGGGAAGGCCTACATACCGTCCTTACAAGTCTTCTGGGAGGAGGTATGCTTCAAACAAGCAAACTAGGCGGCCCTATCAGGTTTCCTCGTATTCTCGGCTACATAACCAGCCAAGGCCTTTTTTAGGCCAGAAGCATCCCCAGGGGAGAGGGATGCATTTACCAAAACTCCACCAATAAGCCACCCCAGGGTGAGTACTGTTTTACCCCCAATGATTAATACTCCAGATAATTTTAAGGGAGGTAAAATTTTTTATGCCAGTTCAGTATGGGGATCACTCACAAAGGACATTTTTATTCACAATGTGGTACATGGTAAATTTCTGGATTTCGCCAGTCTACCCAGCCAGAATAATCCACCTAGCCCTTTGAAATTGTCAACGGCTGATAGCCATGCCCTGGATATTGCTCTTTCATTGTTCCTTAAACAACAAATAATTGAACGATGTGAGCCAGAGAAGCATGGGTTCTTTTCTAATGTGTTCCCTATTACTAAAATTGACGGTACTACTAGAGTCATCCTCAACCTCAAGGAACTTAATAATCATATTACTCATATCCATTTTAAATTAGATACTCTAAAGGATGTGATACAGTTAATTCATCCACACTGTTTTTTCATTACCATGAATCTTAAAGATGCTTATTTTTCAGTTTTTGTTAAGCCAGAGGATAGAAAATGGTTACAGTTTATGTGGAAAGATCAGTTCTTTCGTTTCACTTGTCTACCACAAGGTTTGACGTCAGCCCCTCGTATTTTTACGAAATTACTGAAGCCTGCCCTATCGCATCTTAGAAAACGTGGAATATTGGTCGTATTTTTACGAAATTACTGAAGCCTGCCCTATCGCATCTTAGAAAACGTGGAATATTGGTTGTATGCTATCTGGATGACTGTATTTTCATTGCAGAGTCGGAAGAGGAATTAACAAGGGATGCACACTATGCCATGCAGTTTTTTGACTCTTTGGGGCTCACGATAAATGTAAAGAAATCAGTTCTGGAACCCACACAGGAAATTACTTTTCTTGGGGTTGTGCTGAACTCTGTTGCTATGACGGCCGCTTTGCCTCCTGTTAAGAAAGACCGCATAAAGACGCAAGGTCGGTTTCTATTGAAGGGGGAAGTTACCTTGCTTGACTTGTCCTCTTTCATTGGTTTGGCCGTGGCCTCGGATCCTGCTATAGAATTGGCCCCACTTAGATACAAATATCTCGAAATTTTTCGTAACAGAACTTGCCAGATACCATGGAAATTATATAATTCAAAAATTATTCTGGATGATCATGCCCGGGAATTAATCCAATGGTGGATTGAAAGTGTAGATTATCAGGTTAAATCATTACGATCCTCTTCCCCCCAACTGGTTATGTTCTCGGATGCTTCCCTGACAGGTTGGGGTGCAGTCATGGGAGACGTTAAGACAGGTGGTCACTGGGCGTATAGGGAGTTGGATCATATCAACTGCTTAGAATTAAAAGCCATTCTCTTGGGTTTAAAGTCCCTTTGTAAAGATATCAGGGGAACACATATCCGCCTTCGCTCGGATAATTCCACTACAGTTGCCTGTATTGAACGTTGTGGTAGTAGTAAACCTTACCTTAATTCATTAATTGAAAACAAATTTTTGCATGGGCTGAGTCAAGGGGGATTACCCTATCGGCACAGTATGTAAAAGGGTTACGTAATGTTGAAGCAGACAGAGTCCAGAGTTACGAATTTGGATGGTGAATGGATGTTACACCCTCGTGTTTTCAATAGACTTTGCCAACTTTTTTATACACCGGATGTGGATCTCTTTGCTACACGAATTAATGCACAAGTGCCTGCCTACGTCTCCTGGAAACCAGATCCATCTGCCACACATTAATGCCTTCACACTGCCCTGGTCAAATGGAAATTTTTACGCTTTCCCGCCTTTCAGGATCATCTCAAGAGTCTTGAAGAAACTCCAAGAAGACGAGGCATCAATACTGATGATATTCCCACTGTGGCCGACCCAGTTTTGGTTCCCCAAAGCTCTCCAGCTAATGGCAGCAGTTCCCGTTCTTCTCCCCAAAAATTCCCTAGTTCTTCCACAACATCCTACTCAACGCCATCCACAGGCTCAGAGGTTGGTGTTAACGGCAGCGATTTTATCAGGGAATCGTACGGAAATCAAGGCTTTTCGGCAGAGGTTGCCCAATTTCTCCTTACGTCATGGAGAGATAGCACAAAATCACAATATGGGCCACCTCTCAGACGCTGGATGTCTTTTTGCATCTGCAGGGAAATTGATCCATTTCATCCACCTTTGAATATATTTCTCCAATATTTGTTGTCAGAATTTAGGAGTGCAAAAGGGCGAAGCTACAGCTCAATGAACACCATAAGATCAGCCATCTCTACCGTAGCCAGTATTAATGACCGGCCGGCAGGACAACATCCCTTAGTGACCAGATTTATGAAGGCAGTTTTTAGGGAAAGACCAGCTTTTCCCCGATGCCGTATTACCTGGGACCCTAAATTAGTCTTGGATCACTTGACAAGTTTAGGGCAAAATAAGGATTTATCACTCATTCAACTTTCCAGAAAACTGGCAATTCTTATGCTATTATCGACTGGTCAACGAGGACAAACGTTACACTTACTTGACACTAGAAACATGACTGTCTCAGAGTCCAGAGTTATTTTTAGGATAGGGGATCCACTTAAAACTTCGAGGCCAGGTGACCATTTGTCCGAGTTGAGTTTTAATGCCTATCCCCATGATGAAAAGTTATGTGTTGTTGCCACAATAGTGAATTACCTTAGTAGAACAAAATCCATACGCGGGGAAATCACGGGATTTTTTATAACAACAAAACCTCCAATAAAATTAGCTTGTAGCAACGCATCATCACCACCCCTACAAATTTACGTACATGCATACATACCTTCTCTGTTCAAAATTACACATTGAACTTAAGCTTCAACATTTAGTGACATTTATTAACGCAGAGGTTCTTAACTGAGCAAAAATATAAAGACACTAATAAGAGCAACGACTACTTATTTTGCTGCCATTATCTTTCGAAATTAGAGCATGGACTTACGCTACAACATTCTGTTAAACTCAGGAAGCCAAGGCAGTGGAAAGGTGAATGGCGTCATCAACCTTCATCAATTTCTCACGTGTGTTTAGCGTAGTACCTTATGGCATTTCCTTGGGACGACCTGTTCACCTTATGGTAACACGTTAATTATTCTATTTCATCCGCAGGAGCTGTGTTCGGAAATAGCGGTGATTTACATTTACTGAAAGAGGGAGAAAAGATCACCTCGGAATGAGGAAGATTGTTCACTTATTCGCGGTCTAATTGTTCTGTAGCTGTGGTTAGGTTTGGCTGGTCAGGTCAGGAGTCTGTAGGCGTTGGTTGGACGCGAATACACAGTTATTGAGGTGATTAAAAGTACTCCTGTAAAATGCTACGTGGCATCATCAAAGCGAGGGAGGAGGGAGGAAGGGGGGGAGCGAGCCCGAGCGACCTTGAAAACAGCTGAGAGATGATGCCACGTAGCATTTTACAGGAGTACTTTTAATCACCGCAATAATGTTGTATAATGCTTATCGGTAAATTGCATGCTTTTTAACACCTCCGTTGCTCCGTGTTGCCTGCTGCCACCACCCCTCCCCAATCTCTCTCTCTCTCTCTCTCTCTCTCTCTACGATTGCCACAAAGCATCACGCACTCATCCCTTCCCTCCAATACCTCAAACATTCCCTCGTCCCGCCACATACAACCACACTGCTCGCCGTCTAGTCTACACTCACGTATAACAAAATAAAAGGCGAATAGAACACAGTAAAGAATGCAATTTGCACCGACGTAAAGTGATGGAGATTCCCCGAGGACGCTAATGAAGTCTTATTACTCATCCACTCAGCTGGGTAACTCGCTGAAGGGGGGAAGGAATTAACTAAGGAACCCACCCACACACAAACACTCGCCCACACACACACAAACACACACTCACACACACACAAACACACACACACACACACACACACACACACACACACACACACACACACACACACACACACACACACACACACACACACCACGAAGCAAATATTCTCTCACCTCTCAGCAAAGACTGGCCCTCACAAAAAGTTTGTTTCAACCTTCGTGCGAGAAGTAGTAATGCAGAAGTTCATTCCTGTATGCCCAAAAGTATTGAGTAATGGTACAAGGTGTAGTGTAGTGCTGCTTGGAGCGGATTTGTCGGTTCAGGTTAACACGATATCCTGCCCGGAGAGAGCATTCCTGAGCACCCTTGCTGGCGCCCTCTGGCAGTGTGTCAGTGAGGACACTTGGCGAGGACAATGCACCGTTTTTTGGAAAGGAAAGTGGAATGTTCAGGTAACTCTGCATGCCGAAGTGAATACTGAACGTGTGCTTACGTTTGTTGCTCCTCAGTAATCACCCACGCCGGTGCGGCGGCCGAGGCGCGCTGCTCTACTGCTTTAAACGTGGCTTAGGGAAGTGGCCTGAATCTCCCCAAATAAGACACGTACAAAAATATCAAATGCAATGAAAGCTCAGTGGATACACACACACTTCACTGCCTAATACCGTACCTCACAATTTTATATAATGAATTTTATTTGGGACTCAGTAATCATGTTGTTAGTGCTGGAACATTAGGGAGTTTAAAGAGAAGATAACACGGGTTTATGGATGGGAATAATAGATGGAAATAGGTAGGTATATTTGATACAGGGACTGCCACGTGTAAGCCTGGTCCCTTCTTGCAGCTTCCCTTATTTCTTATGTTCTTATATACCATTTAAGTACTCACACACACACACACACACACACACACACACACATGTATCAGAGAGAGAGAGAGAGAGAGAGAGAGAGAGAGAGAGAGAGAGAGAGAGAGATTAATACCAAGACCACCTGGTAATATAATCGCACACTAATAGAATTCCGGGCAATACGCAATAAGTTCATTACTCCCTTATTAAATATAGCGCCTCCTACAAGGCGAGGCAACACACACACACACACACTAGTAATAGTAGTAGTAATAGTAGTAGTAGTGGTATTAGTTGTTGTTGTTGTGTTAGTAGCACCATATCATATTAATCAGAATCATTGTAGAGCAGAAATTACATAGCTTCTTGTGCCGCCCCCTCCTTTCTCTCTCTCTCTCTCTCTCTCTCTCTCTCTCTCTCTCTCTCTCTCTCTCTCTCTCTCGTTTAGTGTAGCAAGGAAATAGAATATAATTGTTTTGCATACCACATTTCATAGTATTTGTATTGAAACTATTGCTAATGGGAATAAAGGTATTTTACAGAGAGAGAGAGAGAGAGAGAGAGAGAGAGAGAGAGAGAGAGAGAGAGAGTCGAATAAAGCATCAATATTTAGTCATGCTGAGCTCCAGTGATCCTCTTACGCCACGATGGAGAGAGAGAGAGAGAGAGAGAGAGAGAGAGAGAGAGAGATGGATGCTACTCTTATATGTTCTATAACGACTATGATGATTATTTTGATATACTACTACTACTAATACTAATACTACTACTACTACTGCTGCTAATAATAATAATAATAATAATAATAATAATAATAATAGTAATAATAATCCTGCTGCTGCTACTACTGCTATTACCACCACCACCACCACTACCATGACTACCAACACCACAAAAATGAAAAACATCACTAACAATAATAAACTCAACCATCTCTCTTCTCCGACAGACTCAGAACAGACCACCACCACCACCACCACTACCACCACTACCATGACTACCAACACCACAAAAATGAAAAACATCACTAACAATAATAAACTCAACCATCTCTCTTCTCCGACAGACTCAAAACAGACCAGCACCACCACCACCAGCACCACCACCACCACTACCTAACGCTGTGTCCAGGCTGGAATGTGTGACCTCTCTGCCAGGAATGTCACCGTCCTCTCACACTCTGACACCAAGTACCTCACAACACCTGCAATACTACACCTCTGAGTCCCCCCGGAGGTAAAACGTGATTTTTGAGTTGTATTGTGTTTGCTAAAGTGTTTGCTTCAAAAGAAATGGTTACTTATTGATTTATTTTTTTTGTGGATGTGTGTTATTTACTTGTGTTTGTGTGTGTGTGTGTGTGTGTGTGTGTTGCCCTATATATAGAACACATTTTTGAGGTAGAACAGTTTACGTGACAACAACCACCGCCATCACCGCCACGCATGGAAACACTTGCCCGGCTCATTACGAGAAGCTACAGTAATTTCTTCCCCGCGTCCCGAGTCTTGTGATCTTTTGAGCCAAACTTACCCCGCAGCTTACGAGTACTTAACACGAAGCGAGTTTGTGTAATTATTAATGTTTGTCTGAGTGGAGCCAATTTGAGCGTGTGGCCCTGAGTGAGGCGCCACACCTGCCTCGCTGCCCTCTTCTAGTCCACGTCCTCTTCCTTTTCCTCTTCGTCTTCGTCTTTTCCTTTATCTTCCTCTTCTTTTTTTTCTTCCTTTTCCTCTTCCTCTTTTCCTCCTCCTTTTCCTCCTCCTCCTCCTCCTTTCAGAAATTTTCAATCAATCAGTGCTCCTCCTCCCAGCACCCTATCACCTGAGTTCTCCCTCTTCGTTTTCCATCACAAGATTAAGCATGGTTCCAGCACAACGTAATCCTGGATAGAAAAAAAAAGCTATGGGTGTTTAGATATTGGTCCTGAACTGCTGGTGCAATAATATAATGTCAGTGCAGGCCATAAAATAAATTGGCTTTTCTTTTCCTCCTTTTTTGTGTGTGTGTGTGGAAATGACATTTTGAGCGGACTTTTTTGTTATTCATTTATTCTATTTCCTATCTTATTTTTTTCTTTTATTTATTTACTTACTTATTTTTTTGTCTTTGATCGGTCTTCCTGATACGTAAAATCCTTATAAGGCATGAGATACAGACTTCATGATCTTGGAACACAATATTATTTGTTGCTTTACTAACCGACTACATTATTCTGCAATATTCATGGAAGTTGGAAGAAACAAATGTGCAGCAACATAATACATACAAATTACTGGAAATCCTTCGACAAGCCCGCTGCATGAATACTTTTAGATAAGCACGTCGCATCAGCCTTTCAACTGACGTAATTCACTCCGGCATAATTTTAATTTCTTTTAAATAACATTAAAGTAACAAACAGCTTCGTTAGCCACAGTAGGGCTGTTGCTGGCTGTTCTTTCCTTTGCATTTCTTTGTTCCTCCTCCTCCTCCTCCTCCTCCTCCTCCTCCTCCTCCTCCTCCTCCTCCTCCTCCTCCTCTTCCTGTATTTCTGAGGCACCAAATGAGAATAGCTAAATATGCATTTTACGCTAACACTAATTAAACTAAGCATGAGCTCTGGTTTTTGCCCTGTTGTTAGACATGGTGGGACGTCACCGCGTCAGCGTGTTTTCGTGAGCGTGATGATCCTCATACAGCAGCGGTGAAGAGCGAGGCACGTTCCGGGGAGCTCGTAAGTTCCATGTGAATCATGAACTGTACTCTGCTTCACCAAGTCTGTCTTTGCAATTTTGCCACCTGAGGGCACGCCATCATGGCAAGTCTGCCACTGACTGATGCTCTTCCTCGGTGACTGGTTTGCATATTCTCGTCTTGTTTTAAAAAGTGTGGCAAATTTATTCTGTTTCTACCAAATTCATTGCTTAAATACACGATACCAGATTTTTTTTTTCTACTTGGACAATTAGGTGCCATAATAATAGGTAAGAATTTTAGTAGAAATTCAGTATTCTTCTTCAGACAAACGTGAATTGTCCTGCACGAAAAAAATGTAGCAACGGTGCTCCTCAGTACACAACTTGGTGATCCTCGTACAGCGAATGGTGTCTGATGTGAGGGTTGCTGCGAATGCTCAGTGGCAGACGGCAGAGAAATGGCAAGCTTGTTCTCGTATCGGCCAAGAACACTGTGATTATCCAGGCTGTGATTACTGCGACCATTGCTACTTTGACGTGGTGTCTGAGGCGCTGCAAGGACGTAAGGCTCCCGGTGGACTGTGTGTGGTGGCAGAGCTGTCTTGATATTCCTATCTTGAAATAATTCCAGTCGTTGTAAATGGAAAAGAAAAAAAACGAGTTTTGGGATTTACAAGTGAAAGGGATGAAAACTAACTACTGACAAACACAACAACAACAACACGCCCTCTCAACCTCTCCACCACCCGCCAACCACTAGCCACCAACCAGAACATCTCCACTCCATCAACCACCACCACCACCACCACCACCTCCCCAAACTCCACAAGCCGCACCCTCTCTACTCACACACATACACACGCACACGCACTCTCTCTCTCTCTCTCTCTCTCTCTCTCTCTCTCTCTGTCTCAAATCTTGCTCTATGACAGAGGAATTATGAAACACTCAATTGTTTCTCCTTCCCTTCATCAAATATACTTCAAAAATTAAGCGTCAGTACCTCAGCTGATGGTACTTTGGTGAGCTTCACGTGTCATCACCTGTTTGCATTACGTTTTTCCTCCATTATATATCCTTCTTAATCTCAATCTTCATTTCTTCACCTTCCTTGCACTAACAGTCTTCAGAGATCAAGCGTCAGTACTTCAGTTGATGCTACTTTGGTGCGCTTCACGTGTCGTCACCTGTTTGCATTACTTTTCCCTATTTCATCTCCCCAATCTCAGTCCGCGCGTGTCCATTATAAAGAAATGGGGGGGAAAAAGTATTCTCTCGTGCCAACAGTGTACCGTGTGGTGGAGGGGGAGGCGTAGACATTAATTAGGGAGCAATGACCCTCTCCCCCAGTAGCCCTGACTCAACAGGTAGTCGTTAGTAAGTGATTAATTACCGTTTGCTACGTATTTACATAACGTTTGTTGCTCACCGCCGCGACACAAGTGGTCCTCATGTTAAGAAATTATTTCTTTTTAATTTTCTTGTTGCTTATCCTTCACGCGCTGTATTGAACTGAACTGAAAGGGGAAACAAGAAGTGATGTGCAGTCTTTCCATTTCGGCGGAATGAACCTTGCTCAAGTTGCTTTTTAATTTAATATTTCGGATAATTATGAAATAACACTTGTTTTCACTTGAAGATTAGATTATTTTAGGTTAGGCTCACTGTTTTCATTGCTGGTCCATGCATTATGTAGATCACGAAAAAAGGGGGATGTCCTGCCGAGAAATAAGTAGTGTCTGGGAATTAGTTAGCGAAGGTTATTTCCCTTAAAACGCAATGTCTCTCAAAAGCCTAAATGTTTACCGGTGTGCCGCACCTATCCCTCTCCGCTGTGGTGAACTGAAAGGTAACAGCGCTCACCTTTCCGCTACGTGACCACTGAGCATTAGCCCAATCAGGTAAGAGTGATGGCGTGGTGCTGTGAGCCGAACACTGGCGGCGATCAGTCCGGCGCCGTACAAAGTGTTTTTTCTATATATAATTGTACTGTGCTCAACTTGTATTGATTTCTATACTGAGATATGGAGTGTGCTGTATTCTGAGTCCACAAATCATTAATGCTTGCAAATTTGAGCATTTGATACCTGTCGAGATCAATCCCCCCCAAGCACACACACACACACACACACGCATTACTACACGGGTCGCTTACTCGCCCCGGGTCTCGTACAACACAGAGGATTCTCTCCCGTAAAGTTGTACCATGAGAACCTTTGCCATCGCCGCGACACACAGCACGCCCCTCCTTCCCCGCCTCGGACCCGCTGGCTTGGCGCTCCTCTTGTCCCGGTGAGCACTGAACATTGCACCGTGCCGTGGCTCATGTTTTGGCTCACACTCAAACTCAACCGGTCGTCAGGTGTTGCCTCACTTGACGTGCTGCACGATTATCATCCGCTGAAATGCTTGCCGTGACTTACAGGCGGAAAAACTCTGTACCACAGCAAAGTGAGGATAGGATCTGTTTTTGGTGAGAAAAAGCATCATTTGTTTACGATGTTCGATATATGAAGCTGTGTTGTACTTTTAAAAATTGTGTTGTAAGATTATTAATTTCTATTGTTTGAACTTGATTCATTAGGAGAGCTGATGTTGTTCTAGGCCCGCATTAGGTTTTTGTTAGACTACGTGAGTCACGTAAAATAAATTAGATGAATGGTATTTTTAATCGAATTCAAGTCTGCCGTGCATTATTTTACCAGTTCTGTGTCGCGGCTTCTGTAACAAACTGTAACAAACACTGCAGGGGATATTATATTGGGAGGAGGCAGTAGACACCTGCCGAAACGATAATTGCTCCCAGTGAGGTCTAAAGCACTGTTCAGGGGGTGCTGTGAACTTATCATTAAACCCAGCTGTGACCTCACTGAACGTTTCCCTTTGTGTCTCACAACACAAGGGGGCAGTCACAGCCTGCCCTCTAAAGACAACTCTCTTCCTCCACACAAACCTACAAGCACCTAATAACACACACACCCTTCACTCAAAAATCTTTAAATCATCATGGCGACTCCTACACCAGCCTCGGAGTCCCCATCTGGGGAGGGGACCATAAATGTCCCCAGGTCGGACTACCTTTCTGTCGACGACCCTAAGTGTCTTGACACCCCCCTCAACTTTTTCTTCATTAATTTCTGCAACATTCGCGGTCTAAGATCTAATTTTCAATCTGTAGAACACCACCTCTCCTCTTCTAAACCTCATCTTTTCCTCACTGAAACTCAGGTGTCTGAGGCAACTGACAGTAGCCCCTTTTCTGTTCCCTCCTACTTTCTCTATTCTCATTTTCGATCCAAAGCTGGATGCTGCGTTTATGTGCGCAATGACTTAATCTGCTCTCGTGCCCACGCTCTTGAATCTTCCGAGTTTTCCACCATCTGGCTACGACTACAGAGTCACACTCAAACTAAATTTATCTGTGCTGTATACCTCTCACCTAACTCCTCTGACTATAACAAATTCTTTGACTACTTAACTTCCAAAGTGGAGCACATTCTGATCCTCTTCCCTATTGCAGAGGTCTCCATTCTTGGAGACTTCAATGTTCACCACCTACCTTGGACGATTCTGGGCTTGTTCCTCCCTCTCCTCCACCCTCTGACTACTTCATGCCACCTATTAAAATTCTTCGCAATGATGTTTTCCATGCCCTCGCTGGCCTAAACCCTCGGAAGGCTTATGGATCTGATGGGGTCCCTCCTACTGTTCTCCGAAACTGTGCCTCCGTGCTTGCACCTTGCCTAGTCAAACTCTTTCAGCTCTGTCTGTCAACATCTACCTTTCCTTCTTGCTGGAAGTTTGCCTACATTCAACCTGTTCCTAAAAAGGGTGACCGTTCTAATCCCTCAAATTACCGTCCTATTGCTTTAATTTCCTGCCTATCTAAAGTTTTTTAATCTATCCTCAACAGGAAGATTCTTAAACATCTATCACTTCACAACCTTCTATCTGATCGCCAGTATGGGTTCTGTCAAGGCCGCTCTACTGGTGATCTTCTGGCTTTCCTTACTGAGTCTTGGTCATCCTCTTTTAGATATTTTGGTGAAACTTTTGCTGTTGCCTTGGACATATCAAAAGCTTTTGATAGAGTCTGGCACAAAGCTTTGATTTCCAAACTACCCTCCTACGGTTTCTATCCTTCTCTCTGTAACTTCATCTCAAGTTTCCTTTCTGACCGTTCTATTGCTGCAGTGGTAGACGGTCACTGTTCTTCTCCTAAATCTTTTAACAGTGGTGTTCCTCAGGGTTCTGTCCTGTCACCCACTCTCTTCTTATTATTCATTAATGATCTTCTAAACCAAACTTCTTGTCCTATCCACTCCTACGCTGATGATACCACCCTGCACTTTTCCACGTCTTTTCATAGACGTCCAACCCTTCAGGAGGTAAACATATCACGCAGGGAAGCCACAGAACGCCTGACTTCTGATCTTTCAAAAATTTCTGATTAGGGCAGAGCAAACTTGGTATTGTTCAATGCCTCAAAAACTCAATTCCTCCATCTATCAACTCGACGCAACCTTCCAGACAACTATACCCTCTTCTTCAATGACACTCAACTGTCCCCCTCTTCTACACTGAACATCCTCGGTCTGTCCTTTACTTATAATCTGAACTGGAAACTTCACATCTCATCTCTAGCTAAAACAGCTTCTATGAAGTTAGGTGTTCTGAGACGTCTCCGCCAGTTTTTCTCACCTTCCCAGCTGCTAACTCTGTACAAGGGCCTTATCCGTCCATGTATGGAGTATGCTTGACATGTCTGGGGGGGGGGTTCCACTCATACTGCTCTTCTAGACAGGGTGGAATCAAAAGCTTTTTGTCTCATCAACTCCTCTCCTCTAACTAACTGTCTTCAGCCTCTCTCTCACTGCCGCAATGTTGCATATCTAGCTGTCTTCTACCGCTATTTTCATGCTAACTGCTCTTCTGATCTTGCTAACTGCATGCCTCCCCTCCTTCTGCGGCCTCGCTGCACAAGACTTTCTTCTTTCTCTCACCCCTATTCTGTCCACCTCTCTAACGCAAGAGTTAACCAGTATTCTCAATCATTCATCCCTTTCTCTGGTAAACTCTGGAACTCCCTGCCTGCTTCTGTATTTCCACCTTCCTATGACTTGAATTCCTTCAAGAGGGAGGTTTCAAGACACTTATCCATCAATTTTTGACCACTGCTTTGACCCTTTTATGGGACTGGCATTTCAGTGGGCATTTTTTTATTAGATTTTTGTTGCCCTTGGCCAGTGTCCTTCCTACATAAAAAAAAAAAATATTGTATGTCTTCACTAATTGCAGATTAAACGAGTACTTACCAAGTATGAAGTTTGATCGTAATTTCACGAACATTTAACTGAGTCACTGAGGTAGGAAACGAGACGCTCACGCCACCAGCTCCACATCAGTCCTTTAGAGAGTAGGTTTGAGGAAGCAAACAAACACCTCATTGAGCAGGTTCCAAGTATGTTCCATGAGTGTCTGGGTTGGGTAGGGAGGGCGTTTCCTACCTCAGTGACTCAGTTAAATGTTCGTGAAATTACGATCAAACTTCATACTTGGTAAGTACTCGTTTAATCTACAATTTCACTTCACAACCATTTAACTGACGTCACAAGGTAGACAACGAGAGCTTTAGAGAGGTTCCTCAAACCTACTTTTTGTTTTCCAGTTTAGGCGTATTAGACTTCTATAATAGGGATATTAGAGACCAATGATATAACCCAATTTATTAACAATGTGTGATGCGCCTCCCTGGCGTGTACAAAAGTTGAAAACAACCAAATGAAAATTATACCTATTATAACGGTATAATAACAAGTATTATCCTAATGTGTACTCAATTTTAACAACAGTAGCAAACGTAAAATTGCATACAAAAATAAACATTTTCACAAGGCAGGGTCATACATGACTTATGACAAAACTGCCCTGGCAAACTGACCACCTTTGTTGATAGGTTTTTGATAATGCTTAGTGAAAGTTGACTCCTTGGTCCATCCAATGGTTGATATAATAGTGGACAGCGGCAGTTTCAGGGCTGCCTTACTGGATGAGGCCGACCTAGTAGAATGAGGGGAAAAAATAGTCAGGTCAATCCCAACAGCTTGCATAATATTTTTCGTCCACCGACGTAACGTATCCCTCGCAGCTAATTTTATTGGAGGTTTTGTTGTTATAAAAAATCCCGTGATTTCCCCGCGTATGGATTTTGTTCTACTAAGGTAATTCACTATTGTGGCAACAACACATAACTTTTCATCATGGGGATAGGCATTAAAACTCAACTCGGACAAATGGTCACCTGGCCTCGAAGTTTTAAGTGGATCCCCTATCCTAAAAATAACTCTGGACTCTGAGACAGTCATGTTTCTAGTGTCAAGTAAGTGTAACGTTTGTCCTCGTTGACCAGTCAATAATAGCATAAGAATTACCAGTTTTCTGGAAAGTTGAATGAGTGATAAATCCTTATTTTGCCCTAAACTTGTCAAGTGATCCAAGACTAATTTAGGGTCCCAGGTAATACGGCATCGGGGAAAAGCTGGTCTTTCCCTAAAAACTGCCTTCATAAATCTGGTCACTAAGGGATGTTGTCCTGCCGGCCGGTCATTAATACTGGCTACGGTAGAGATGGCTGATCTTATGGTGTTCATTGAGCTGTAGCTTCGCCCTTTTGCACTCCTAAATTCTGACAACAAATATTGGAGAAATATATTCAAAGGTGGATGAAATGGATCAATTTCCCCGCAGATGCAAAAAGACATCCAGCGTCTGAGAGGTGGCCCATATTGTGATTTTGTGCTATCTCTCCATGACGTAAGGAGAAATTGGGCAACCTCTGCCGAAAAGCCTTGATTTTCGTACGATTCCCTGATAAAATCGCTGCCGTTAACACCAACCTCTGAGCCTGTGGATGGCGTTGAGTAGGATGTTGTGGAAGAACTAGGGAATTTTTGGGGAGAAGAACGGGAACTGCTGCCATTAGCTGGAGAGCTTTGGGGAACCAAAACTGGGTCGGCCACAGTGGGAATATCATCAGTATTGATGCCTCGTCTTCTTGGAGTTTCTTCAAGACTCTTGAGATGATCCTGAAAGGCGGGAAAGCGTAAAAATTTCCATTTGACCAGGGCAGTGTGAAGGCATTAATGTGTGGCAGATGGATCTGGTTTCCAGGAGACGTAGGCAGGCCCTTGTGCATTAATTCGTGTAGCAAAGAGATCCACATCCGGTGTATAAAAAAGTTGGCAAAGTCTATTGAAAACACGAGGGTGTAACATCCATTCACCATCCAAATTCGTAACTCTGGACTCTCTGTCTACTTCAACATTACGTAACCCTTTTACATACTGTGCCGATAGGGTAATCCCCCTTGACTCAGCCCATGCAAAAATTTGTTCAATTAATGAATTAAGGTAAGGTTTACTACTACCACAACGTTCAATACAGGCAACTGTAGTGGAATTATCCGAGCGAAGGCGGATATGTGTTCCCCTGATATCTTTACAAAGGGACTTTAAACCCAAGAGAATGGCTTTTAATTCTAAGCAGTTGATATGATCCAACTCCCTATACGCCCAGTGACCACCTGTCTTAACGTCTCCCATGACTGCACCCCAACCTGTCAGGGAAGCATCCGAGAACATAACCAGTTGGGGGGAAGAGGATCGTAATGATTTAACCTGATAATCTACACTTTCAATCCACCATTGGATTAATTCCCGGGCATGATCATCCAGAATAATTTTTTAATTATAATTTCCATGGTATCTGGCAAGTTCTCTGTTACGAAAAATTTCGAGATATTTGTATCTAAGTGGGGCCAATTCTATAGCAGGATCCGAGGCCACGGCCAAACCAATGAAAGAGGACAAGTCAAGCAAGGTAACATCCCCCTTCAATAGAAGCCGACCTTGCGTCTTTATGCGGTCTTTCTTAACAGGAGGCAAAGCGGCCGTCATAGCAACAGAGTTCAGCACAACCCCAAGAAAAGTAATTTCCTGTGTGGGTTCCAGAACTGATTTCTTTACATTTATCGTGAGCCCCAAAGAGTCAAAAAACTGCATGGCATAGTGTGCATCCCTTGTTAATTCCTCTTCCGACTCTGCAATGAAAATACAGTCATCCAGATAGCATACAACCAATATTCCACGTTTTCTAAGATGCGATAGGGCAGGCTTCAGTAATTTCGTAAAAATACGAGGGGCTGACGTCAAACCTTGTGGTAGACAAGTGAAACGAAAGAACTGATCTTTCCACATAAACTGTAACCATTTTCTATCCTCTGGCTTAACAAAAACTGAAAAATAAGCATCTTTAAGATCCATGGTAATGAAAAAACAGTGTGGATGAATTAACTGTATCACATCCTTTAGAGTATCTAATTTAAAATGGATATGAGTAATATGATTATTAAGTTCCTTGAGGTTGAGGATGACTCTAGTAGTACCGTCAATTTTAGTAATAGGGAACACATTAGAAAAGAACCCATGCTTCTCTGGCTCACATCGTTCAATTATTTGTTGTTTAAGGAACAATGAAAGAGCAATATCCAGGGCATGGCTATCAGCTGTTGACAATTTCAAAGGGCTAGGTGGATTATTCTGGCTGGGTAGACTGGCAAAATCCAGAAATTTACCATGTACCACATTGTGAATAAAAATGTCCTTTGTGAGTGATCCCCATACTGAACTGGCATAAAAATTTTTACCTCCCCTAAAATTATCTGGAGTATTAATCATTGGGGATAAAACAGTACTCACCCTGGGGTGGCTTATTGGTGGAGTTTTGGTAAATGCATCCCTCTCCCCTGGGGATGCTTCTGGCCTAAAAAAGGCCTTGGCTGGTTATGTAGCCGAGAATGCGAGGAAACCTGATAGGGCTGCCTAGTTTGCTTGTTTGAAGCATACCTCCTCCCAGAAGACTTGTAAGGACGGTATGTAGGCCTTCCCAGTTTCTTTGTTTTATGTATTTCCTCGCATTTCTTAGTCACATCAAACGGAAAAAGAGCATCTTGTCCAACCTCATACTCCCACTTGCAAAGCTCGGCCAAGGCAGAGTCGTGAACATGGAGCCGTGCAACTTCTTTCCGTAGTTGATTAATGTAATTAATAACAGAGGAAAGCAGTCTAAGACTCATGTTTAGTCCATTTAAGTATGAATTTATATTTTTCCTTTCTTTTCCCCGATATCGCTTATGCACAGTGCAATAGGAACTAAAGCTTTTGAGATCAGGCCATTAGTTTGAGTAAGCTTGGCGTCAATCAATTTTCCACCAAAACTCATCGCTTTGGAAACAGCAGCGTTGGTCACCGGAACTTTTAGGTTTGGCACATTGCTTGGGAGCTTGATTTTTTCACAAGTAGATTTTATACCTTCAGCGGAGGGTCGACGTCTCAAACTCAAGTTCAGGATGGAGGCCAAACGCTCAGAGAGGGGCTCTCCTTTCTGTTCCTCACTATGGAAAAGACCTGAGAATTCCCCTAATGCCTTAAGAAAATCAACCTCATCACAGTCTTGGGACGCAGGCATGGAGTGGAACGTGTCCAGTTCATCCAAAGGGTCAAGCAAACCCACTGAATTTACTGTGGCGTCTTCCTCAGACGAGGAAATGTCATGAAGGCCACGAATATTTTCACAGTTATCGTAAGGCTCATCTTCCCGTACTGGGTTATTGTCGAGTTTTTCAATTAAATCACTCAACAATGCAGATAGCCGGTTGATAGTTTCACCGCCAGACGAGCACTCGGTTGTTGTGTTGGCGCGACTTGGGCCGGCCACAGCTGGTGGTGAACCACACTCGGGCCGTGGTTGACTCGGGCCGTCCTTCACTCCCGTGTCCTGGGTGGCCCTCCTTTTACTGGCCGGTAAAGGCACAGAGTCTTTCTCACGTCTCTTCTTCTCAGAGAACGACGATGACGAACGCCTTGGCGTTCCGTGAGCCTCGTTCTGGTCCGACATCGGTCTGAAAAAAAGAAACAGTACCGTGTCACATAAAAGCCTTTCAAACACACAAGGCGAACAATATATGTCCATGGATCATATATGTTACTTCCACCAAGAAGGGACGGCTCGTCGGAAGGTGAAGGCTTACCAGGCTACGTGGGAAAAGTCGGTGAAAGGTGAAAAACTAACTGGAGCAGGAGAGGTCTGGACTGCGTGGAGGCCAGCTGTGAACTG
This sequence comes from Scylla paramamosain, assembly GCF_035594125.1. Lineage (NCBI taxonomy): Eukaryota > Metazoa > Arthropoda > Malacostraca > Decapoda > Portunidae > Scylla > Scylla paramamosain. The sequence continues at coordinate 177,625 of NW_026973791.1, read as the reverse complement.
ATGTGGAGCTGGTGGCGTGAGCGTCTCGTTGTCTACCTTGTCACGATCGCCTACTTACCTGCGATCGTACGATCCCGGTTATCTCTCCAAGAAAGTGGACGTTACACTGAGAAACCCCTGAGAAACGCCACCTTCTTCCCTACTTCACGACCCAAGGCGTTCTGCCTTTTCCCCTCCTTGGAATGTGTTGTTGCCCACTCAAGCTCCCCTCGTTTTCAACGTATTTCACCTCAATTGTACTTCCTTCCTTATACATACAAAGATATAGAGAACTTAAATTATGAAGAGGATAATGCTACATGATATAAAATGGGTAAATAAGCCTTACACTACTTATAACAATAATAAGGATAATGCCCGAATGGCAGGTAACCGGAACACGGGGACACTAAGAAAACGTGATCCCATTCAAGGTAAACTCGGCCAATAACATGACATCCCCTTCCCAAAAGAGGCGTGAGGCACCTGATTAGGATGCCTCACGACTAGGTGGTGCGCGGGACAAGGCATCGGCAATAATATTCTCACTGCCTTTCACATGGTGAATCTCTAAATTATAGTCCTGCAAGACCAGGCACCACCTCATCAGCCTCTGATTGGAGTTTTTCATTTTATGCAAGAAAATGAGCGGATTGTGGTCGGTGAAGACCTGCACAGGCTGTCCCGTCCCTTTGACGTACACTTCAAAATGACTCAAACTCAGCACTAGGCCCAAAGCCTCTTTCTCAATACTGCTGTAAGCCCTTTGATATGGTAACAACTTCTTAGAATAATAGCCTATGGGGTGCTCCATTCCCTCATGTTCTTGCATTAACACACCACCCACACCATTCTGACTGGCATCCACGTACAATACAAATGGTTTTTCATAATCAGGCATGCGCAGCACCGGGGCACTGACTAACATTTTCTTAATCTCCACAAAAGCTTCCTCACAAAGCTTATCCCAACAAAATTTTGACTTCTTATTCAGCAACTTGGTCAGGGGCATGGCAACATCAGAGAAATTCTTACAAAATCGCCTGTAATATCCACTGGCCCCTAAGAATCTCAGTATCTCCTTCCTATTGGTGGGTGGAGGGAGATTTACAATGTCTTTCACCTTGGCTTCCACGGTTCTCACTTCACCTTTCCCAACCTTGAAGCCTAAGTACTCATTGTCAAGCTCACCCAACCTGTTAGCCTCATTCCAAGCAGACTTCAAGCTTTCATCACTCTCCTGAGCTTTTATCAACTCGTTCTTTTCTACCAGAAAATCAAGGTTGGGCTCCACCTGACCTACAACCGGTCCACCACTCGCGCACTCCGGGTTAGTTCCTTTTTCATCAGGTTCCTCAAACAGAACGCCCAGGCCTTCGTCCTCCTGCGTTGCTCCCTCGGTGTCCATGCGTTCCTTCCGGGCCATCGCTCGGGTCACTGCGCAGACTGGGAACAATTCGGGCACCTCTGCCTCCCCATCTGTTGAGTGAGGGACTGCTACTGGAGTGGTGGTTTCCGTCATCCCTATCAGAGGGTTGTCTACCATCTGAAGTTTAGGGATAACTCGACCTCCAGCCAGGTCGTTCCCAACCAGCATATCCACTCCATCTACGGGCAGTGCCTCCTTCACTCCCACCGTTACCTCTCCAGTGACGTATCCACAGTCCAGCCAAACTTTGTGCAGGGGAATACTGAACTGGCCCCCTGCACCCTTGCATGAGACCTCTCTGCCAGTGCTGGTCTCCTCATTCCATGGGAGTACACTACTTAAGATCAGACTCTGGTTAGCTCCCGTATCCCAAAGGATTCTGATCGCCTTCTCTGGACTTCCCTCCACTTTCACTGTGCCCTTACTGGTGAAGTGCTCAAAGCCCTCATCTTTGGGCGGCTCCTCTTGTATCTCTGCATTCATATTCTCCACATACTTTATCAGGTCTCTTTGGGCGGCAACTGCTCCCACTGGCTTCGGCCGTCCCTTCGGACACTGGTACTTCCTATGCCCGCTACTTCCACATCCAAGGCACTTAACTGCACCTTCATCCCCACTACCCTTCTGGCAATAGGTAGTGCTCCTGGGCCTACTCCCATAGGGCATAGACCTCATGTTGTGGTCGGCTGGCGGGGGCATGGTGTAAGTGTGGGGAAAACTATAGTTGTTAGGGCGGGGCTGGTTTGATCTGTGGACTGATGTCGAGCTCATCTGACTGTCATTCTTATATCTCTGATGACCATCATTTCTGCTGGAGAATGGCTTTCTCCCTTCATGGTGTTCATCTCCGTTCAGCCCACGGACCGCACAGTACTTGTCAGCTCTGCGTCCGGCTTCCATCACGTCTTTCACGTCGTGTGATGCGAGCTCACATCTTACACTGAGGGGCATTTGGCTCATAAATTGTTCCATCTGTATAACTCCTTTTACCTCTTCAAGCGTAGTGGCTTCCTCGGCCTTCAGCCACCGGTCCAGTATAAGGATAATCTCTCGAGCCATCCCGAGATAAGTATCACCTGGGCGTTTTGTCGTCCTGCGGAACCTTTCCCGGTACACATCCGGACATAGAAGGGTTGATCCCAACACCGCTTCCTTTACCACTTCATAATCACGCGCCTCTTGCTCACTCAAATTCACATATACCGCTCGGGCCCTTCCCTCAAATTAAGACTGGACTATTATTGCCCAATCATTTTCATCCCATCCCATCACCTTTGCAGCTTTTTCAAATTGAAAAAAGAAGTTTTCTTCCTCCCCTTCCACAAAGTTAGGCATACTGATGGCCCTTTTCTCTAAATCCCCGTTGCCTTGAGCACCATTTCCTGCCCTGGTCCCGTTCACTTTATTTTTACTTTCTGCTCTAATTTTTTCTATCTCAATCTCCTTTTGCATCTGTATTTGCTCCCTCTTTAACTCCATCTCTTGCTGCTTCTGTTCCCTCTTTAACTCCATCTCTTGCTGTTTCTGTTCCTTCTGCATCTGTATTTGAAGTTTCATTAACTCAAATTTTTCACTACTAGAAAGGCCATCTGTTCCACCAAAAGCACCCAGGTTTATCTCACTGACCCCAGCACCTTCCTCTACACTCTCCTCATCATTATCCTCACTTTCACCACCATCATTTTCAAACCAGCTCCTCTACACAAGAGCATTTTTCAACTCCGCCTGCATTTCCTCCTTTTTCTTGGATTTCAACTCCACTTGAAACCTCTCAGCCACTGAACATAATTCCTCCTTGGTTAGTGTTTACAGGTCATGCACACTTCTCGACAGAAGGAACTTCTCAACACGTCTAGCGGCCATGATTACAATCACAACACTCCACAAAATATTCCCCCAAATATTCACCACAATACATGCACAGTTTTAAAGAAATATTTCACACAGGTAAATTCCTCCCAACAACAATCACCATGTAACACTCGTTACACCCCACAAATGTTCAAAATCCCGGACGGGCCCCCCATATTCTGTCACGATCGCCTACTTACCTGCGATCGTACGATCCCGGTTATCTCTCCAAGAAAGTGGACGTTACACTGATCCCGGAAAGTTTTAAAGGTCTGGATTTTTAAAGGCTTCGAGTGCCTACCCGACCTATCCGAAATCGTCAGAATTATCTCTTACTCCACCTTTACCTTGACTCAGCACACCTGGAATTACCTCTAATACCAGATTGTTGTTGGGGGGAGTAGAAAACACGATTATTCTATGTTACAAGCACATATATTAATACTAATAATAATTCACAAACAACATGAGGTAGTACACGTTACTACATGACGTTCTCGTCACTTCCCACGTCACCAGAACCCGTTTACACCTCCACCAGTCACAGAAATATTTCCCCTCAACCGCAGGAATTTACTCAGACGCCACTACCGCGTCCCCAGACAATAATTCCCGTATTTCACCTCCTCAAGCCTCACAGGAGATTACCATTATCACCAAAGATTACCCACAACACCATAACATCGTCCCCAAAATCACCAATACACCACAACACCAACTTCCAAGGAATACACCACAACCTCCACTCACAAAATGGCTGCCAGTTTGACCTATGACCCCTTCCAACAGCGTCACCGGCACAACTCAACAACCGAATTTCAGCGGACAAGAGCTCTTGGTACCACAAAAGACTCACTAACCTGATCCTGGATATCAAGGTTATACCGCTACACCACTAATACCTCCACAAACTCACTCCATCACCAATCCACACCAAAATCCTCCCCTGAGAAACGCCACCTTCTTCCCTACTTCACGACCCAAGGCGTTCTGCCTTTTCCCCTCCTTGGAATGTGTTGTTGCCCACTCAAGCTCCCCTCGTTTTCAACGTATTTCACCTCAATTGTACTTCCTTCCTTATACATACAAAGATATAGAGAACTTAAATTATGAAGAGGATAATGCTACATGATATAAAATGGGTAAATAAGCCTTACACTACTTATAACAATAATAAGGATAATGCCCGAATGGCAGGTAACCGGAACACGGGGACACTAAGAAAACGTGATCCCATTCAAGGTAAACTCGGCCAATAACATGACAACCTTGTGACGTCAGTTAAATGGTTGTGAAGTGAAATTCACCTCTTTCATAGTTGCTTCCTTCCTCCTGCAGCAGACGGCTCCTTCCTTCCTTCCTTCCTTCCTTCCTTCCTTCCTTCCCTCTTGTGGCTCAAACTTTTCCGTCCCTCCTGCTCGCGTCCATCGGTTTTCCAGGGGAATGTGGACTCAGATATTCATGTATAAATTTCTTGGTGTAAAATATTCCCTGATAAGTGTTCGTTCTCATTCCACGGAAACTCATTCTTGCATAATCTCTCCCGCACCTTCCCGCTGAATGTAAAAATGGACCATCCCTGCCTTCCCTCCGACACCTTCACCTCCTGCTGTGCACTCCAATACGGTCCTTATTCTTGTTCATTTCGTCTACCAACCTCTTTTTTCTCCATCACACCTTCACGTCCAGCAGTGTACTCCAACAGATTCCTTATTCCAATTTAATTCGTGTACCAATTTCTATAAACGCACCACCAGATAAGCTTCCTTACTCTAGTTCAGTTAGTCTACCAAACCCCTCGTTTTCTGTGATGCAGCACCAGACATACGCTTACTAGTAGCACGTGCACCTCCCAGCAAGACACCAGCTGCAGGTTCCTTACTTTATATCAGTTTGTCTACTAAGTTTCTCTTTCTCTATGAGGCAGCATCATATACAAGTTTCCTACACCTGCGCCGTCCACGAGCCTGTTCCTTTATGCTTTTCTTTCTCTTCCTCTCTTGATAATTTGGCGTAATGTCAACGGCCGCCCTGAGCCTCCCTCTTAGCACGTGATCTGTTACTCTTTCTTCCTTTCTTGCTGTGGTTCCTCTTGCTGCTTCTTTCTCTCTGCAATTTCTCCTAGGGTTCCTGTAGCGGATGTAATATCAAGGCACCCCCCTTAACTTCCCTCTTTGCCCGTGATCTACGTACAATTTTTACAGAATTAGCAGAGTGTGTGGAATCAGGTCTCAAATTGTGGTCCCATTTCATCAGTTTGTTAGAGTCATTCCCGAAAACAATGTAGCACGACCTATGAAACTCGTAGTAGTAGTAGTAGTAGTAGTAGTACAGGTGACAGGTGTTGCTACTGAGTAATTATATGGCCCAGGATTTGCAGAATGTTTACTGCTGGTGACTGTATACCTCCTTATGTCCCCTCTCCTTCCCTCTCCCTCCACTCTCCTTTCCCCTATTCCTTCCTGCACTCCTTTCTCATGCTTCCTATGTTATTTATTAATTTATTAATTTTCTATCACGCTAATCTTCCCTGTTCTATTCCTTGCCCTTTCTTTTCTCTCTCCCTCGTCATCGCAGCATTTGTATGTCAGTAAGACTTTATTTTGTGACATCATGATATTGCTGAAATCACCACCATCACTACTGACATCAGTATCATTAACATCATCATCACCATCATCATCGTTATCATCATTATCATCATGCTTTCCTAGATTTTAATTACCTCTAGTTCCCCACTAACAAAATTGATTATTCTCTGAAGCAGGAGATAAGTGAGCCACTCAGAAAAGTGAGGTTCGACAACAGGAGGGCTGACTTTAGACAGACCGACCCTTCTTATCGCTGCCACATCACCAACATGGGAGTATCTCGTATACCTGTCCAGAAGTGAGGTGCTACTACTATTACTATTACTACTAATAATAATAATAATAATGATAATAATAATAATAATAATAATAATAATAATAATATTTTTTATACTGATGTTGCTGCTGCTGCTGCTGCTGCTGCTGCTACTACTACCACCACTACTACTACCACTACCATTATTACAACTACTGCTGCTCCTCCTGCTGCTGCTGCTGCTGGTGCCGCTGCTGCTGTTTTTTTTTTTTTTTTATGCAAGAGGAGCACTGGCCCTGGGCAACAAAAAGAACGAAAAAAAATAACCCACCGAGATGCCAATCCGTAAGGAAAAATAAAAAATAAGATTATCCAAAATTGGAGGGCGAGTGCCTTGAAACCTCCCTCTTCAAAGAGTTCAAGTCATAGGAAGGAGGAAACGCAGAAGCAAACAGGAAATTTCAGAGCTCATCTGTAAAAAGGATGCATGGATGAGAACACAGGTTAACTCTTGCATTAGAGAGGATAGAAGAAGGACAAAGAAGTATTACTTCCTCCGCAGAGTGCTGGGCACCAACACACAAGCTTTCTTCATAACTCTCCTGTAACATTTATTCATCTGCTTGTTTTAGCTATTTATTTATTTATTTATTTGTTCTCTCTGTGGAAGAACACACCGCGCCCTCCTCACTGACGAGTGAGGGGCGGCACGACCACACCGCAGAGCAGTGACACGCGCAAACACACACACACAAACACACACACACACCCATCTAATCATTTGTTTGAAATATAAATATCTCTACTTAGATATGTATCTGAGAGAGAGAGAGAGAGAGAAGGGGGGAATAATAATAATAATAATAATAATAATAATAATAATAATAATAATAATAATAATAATAATAGTAATAATAAATTGTTTATTGCATGAAACATGGTTATTCATTTGATCATACACAAGTACAAGTAAAATAAGAAAGCAAATGTAGCTACATCATCAGCTTAGCGTAAGGCCATAAATGCTAAAATGATGAGATAAAATCTACGAGAAATACTATAAAATACTATAAAATAATACCTAAAATAAAGCTAAAACTAAAATAAGACTAGAAACAAAATTAAATTATTGGAAAAATCTAGCTAGATAGTGTAAAAAATCAATACATGTGGAGACCTAATTCAACACATTTAACAGTAGATTTCTAAGACTAGATTTGAAACTGTGTAGGCTTCCGGAGGTGGTAATATAGCGAGGGAGCTCATTCCATAACTTGGGCCCACACACCGTAGTGGCCCTGGCACCAGTGTCTGTTTTAGTTCTTTTTATATACAGGTTATTTCCTTGTCTTGTTGTGGTGGTTATATTATCTCTGACTGTGGGAAGGTTCAGGTACCAGTCTGGGTATAGTCCATTCATTGATTTATACACTGTAGTACACTTCTCTAAATAATATTTGTCTTTCACAGTCAGCCACTCTAGTTCTTTTATGATAGGAGTCACGTGGTCATGTTTTCTTGCACCTCCAGTTACAACTTTAGCAGCAAAGTTCTGTAGTTTTTGTACAGTATGAATGAGAGTTTTGTTGGTAGAGCCCCAGATACAAATACAATAATTAATGAGGCTAAGCACTAAAGACTGTACAATAACTTTACGAGTGGGTTTGTCAAAGTTCTCACTAACTCTGTTTATAAACATTAATGTTCCCATTATTTTAGTATTTAATTCTGCAATGTGCACATCAAATAACATGTATTTGTCAAAATAGACACCCAAATTTTTTACATGCGTAGTCGGGTATATATGTACTCCATTACAATTTATAGAAATGTCAGGGGGAACATGGGCTAACAGTTGCCTATTTCCAATGAAAATGCATTGCGTTTTTTTGTTATTTAATAATAGACCATTTGTTAGGAAATAAAGTTCTATATTTTGCAATGCATTTTCAGTGTTGGAGATGAGCTCATCAAAATTTTCGACAGTATCAGCTTCGAGGAATTGGGTGTCATCCGCGTATTGTATCAAAGATGTCTCGACTTTCTCATTAAGATCATTGACGTATATAGAAATTAAAATTGGGCCGAGAATTGAGCCTTGTGGAACCCCGTAACGTACGTTTTCTTTCTTAGATATTGTATTATTTAAGCGAACGGATTGTGATCTATCTTGAATATAATTTGCAAACCAAACATTGTCAATATTAAGCTTAGTGCACTTATTTAATAAATTATCGTGGCTGATACTGTCAAAGGCTTTTGATAGGTCACATAAAGTCAATACAGAGATTTTCTTTGAGTCCATATTATCATAAATTTTATCTGTAACGACAGTAAGAGCAGTTTCTGTAGACAGTCTAGGACGGAACCCGTGCTGCGTATTAGACAAGAGTTTATTAGTTTCCAAATAATGCGAGAGCTGGCTAACAACTACTTTTACAAGAATTTTAGAAAGAATGGGTAAAAGAAAAATAGGTCTGTAATTATTAAAATCATTAGTATTACCACTTTTAAAGAGTGGAACTACCACAGCATGTTTCTAAGTAGTAGGAAAGATACCTGTGACAATGAAAGTGTTAACAATGCAAGTTAGATAGAATGCTATAACAGACAATGAGTCTTTTACGAAAGTTAAAGGAATACTATCAGAGCCTATTGAGCTTGTGTCTTTAAGTCCCTTTATATTAAGAATTATAATGTCAGTGTCAACAGGTTATATTCAAACAAGGTATTAAAGTCAAGTGTATTTCGTCTGGAGTGTACAGAAAGTGTTCCAACAGCGGTGTTCAGTGTTCACTATGGCCACGTGCGTCAGTAGTAAGCAGGAATTGCAAATATATAATTCCACCACCCGCCATGATGTTGCCGGGAGAGGCAACATCCCACGTCCGCCAACACCCGCCCCGCTGCCAATCAGTCCCTGTGCTTTGTCTTTCGCAGCCGTTGGCTGCTCCGCACCCCAGTCAGGGAGGAGCCTCGGCCAGGCTGGCCTATCACGTGGCGGCGGGCTTCCCTGCTCACGCTGTCAGCCAATGGAGAAGCGAAGAGAGGCAGCTGGAGGAGGAAGAGGAGGAGGAATACCTTTCCAGCATGATCTGTTTGTAAGGTGTGACTTGAGTAAGCGTGTGTATCATGCAGGCTAGGCTCCCTGTGTTTGCCAGGCGAAGTAAAGTACGAGTATTTAGCAAAGGTGAGAGAAGGAAAGAAGAAAGAGGGAGAAGGGAAGGGGGAAAAAGGAAGTGGCTGTGTTGAACGGCGACTCCTGTTGCTGCTGCTGCCGCTGCTAGTACTACTCGTGTTGCAAAGTTTAAAATAAAAACTATCACTGAGAATCCAGAAACACAAGCGTGTGGCCAGTACAACAGTTATCCGTGTGTGTGTGTGTGTGTGTGTGTGTGTGTGTGTGTGTGTGTGTCCTGAGCTGTGCGTTCAGATCACTTGATCTGTGACAGAAATAAAAAAAAATTGCTATCCCGGCGGGAAGCACTCAGTGATTATAAATTACGATGTTCATAAACTCAAATTATCTTGGTGTTATCAAATTATCAAATTTTCTCGGTCAGTGAAAAGTAAGGTGTATTCTATTACTACTTTTTCTTGGAGGTGTATTAAAGAAAAATAGATAAGTAAAAACAACGGGAAATTATCTCTGCCGTTAAACGTTTGTTGGTGAGGGACATAAATACACACTTTGCTGATAATGTGCTGCGTGCATAGTAAAGGCGTGGGCAGTGTGTGCTATCCGGCCACTGCTAGTCTCTGTGGTGGAGCGCCTGTGTAGCTTTAAGGGAGATATATTTTTTAGTTGCGGGTGTGCGGCCACTGGGCAGGAAAGATGGTGTTGCTTTGATGATGTGATGCGATGTGAGACGGGGCGTTGGCTTTCCTGGACGTGCCGGGAATGCCCTTGTAATTGTTATGTACGAGTAACTTTTGGTATGTGTGTGTGTGTGTGTGTGTGTGTGTGTGTGTGTGTGTGTGTGTGTAACGACAAGCAAACAAGGCAAGCATAGATCATTTTTATATAAACCAATTTGGAATATGCATCCGTAATTATCTTAGGAAACTGCTTCTGCTGCTGCTGAGCCAAAAATATTGAAAAGATTAGACAGACTGATTAATTGATTAATTTATGGGGATGACAGGCAGAAATCCGTAGATTTAATACAGGAACAGCCGCGTGTAGGCCTGATGGCTTCTTGCATGAGCCTCGAAAATGCTCCTAACCTGCTACCTACTGCCTTGAATATGTTTACCATGATGTATAAGCTTAATTCAGTACACCTGGACCAGAGAGAGGTTATCATGCACATTGCATCGAGTGTTTGTGATGATCAGCAAACATGTGTTGTGTTGAACTCACCCGGCGACAGATTATAAAATGTATTATGTCTGGAACTAGTGATGTGAATAAGTCCCCTGATTTCTCTCTCTCTCTCTCTCTCTCTCTCTCTCTCTCTCTCTCTCTCTCTCTCTCTCTCTCTCTCTCTCTCTCTCTCTCTCTCTCTCTCTCTCTCTCTCCTCTTGTAGCCGCCGTATATGTACACCTTACACGACGGCTAGAGATACGCACATACGTACATTGTAATGTGACATTTTATGTTTTTGTTTGTTAGCGTTATATTATTTGTAGCACCTGGTTGTTATACATGAGCAGTGTATGGCGCGCCTACGCGCCGGCACAACAGAGTGAGAGGGGAATGTAGGGCCGAGGGGACGCGTTGAACTTGCCCTCTCAACTATTTCTCTCGCTGAATGGTCGGTTGTTGTGACGTGAGTGTTGATAACATACCCACAGCATAATGAACATCATAGGCTGTAGGGGCCCACCAGCGCCTCCAAAGCCACCTCACGACAGTCACGCCTACACGTCAGACGTGTCTCGGGAGGCGCGGAGAGTTAATCCCAGTAAATCCCCGACCTAAGTCAGTAAATCCCCGATCCTGGTAAATCCCCAAGTGTAATCCCTTGCATACAACCAAGAGGACGCCTGTTCCCCGCACTGTGTATGTATTCATCATAGTATTAGATAACAGATACTTATGTACCATGAGGATTTAATGATGCGTGTCAACATAATGTAACTACTTATAGTAATTAGATACGTAATTGTGAGGATTTAATGATGTATGTTAATATAAGTACACTTAACGTAACATAATGACGTACATCAGATCACGCAGACGAGAGGGCGACTTGCTGGTGGTGTTCATCTGTAGAACCGACCTAACCCACTACAATGTAGGTAACTCTGTATTGACTCACATATGTTAGGGAATTGACGAAGTGAAGTGTCACGACATTAATGTACTGCAATACTTGTTTTATCTACTGATATACTTTTTTGTGTTTTTATCCGTATTAGTGATACTATGTTAATTCACAGGTTTGACCGCTTCTGAATACAAAGAGCGCGTACTGCACAGCTCGTTTCAGTCACCTCCAGTACAATACATTAATGAGCGTCGTACGGCGCTTACACCTCTTAGGTCCAATCATGTGACTGGAATCATAATTTTGTTAACATTTTTTTACTAAGTCGTTCTCTCTCTCTCTCTCTCTCTCTCTCTCTCTCTCTCTCTCTCTCTCTCTCTCTCTCTCTCTCCTCTTAGGTCCAATCATGTGACTGGAATCATAATTTTGGCAACCCTTTCCTACTAATTCGTTCCCCCCTCACCTCTCACTCTCCTCTTCTCTTCTCTTCTCTTTCCTCAAGTTTTATTTCCTAAATTGCCTCTCCACCTTCCTCACGTCCTCCTCACTCTTCCCTCACACTGCCATCTCTCCCCTCCTCCTCCTCCTCCTCCTCCTCTTTTTTTTTTTCACTCTCCCTCTCTCCTCTCCTCTCTTTCCTAGACTTCTCCCATTCACCTTTCGGGAACTGGTGTCGTTCACATTTCTTCAGTCCCCTCGTTGCCTTTATGAAGCGCTCTAAGTCCTGCTTGGTTCAGCGGCGTGCTGGTTTCTCCTCCTCCTCCTCCTCCTCCTCCTCCTCTCTCCTTTAAGCGGCGCTGCTCGCTGATCAAGCAACGCCTGTGAAAGCAGCGGACGCACAGAAACAGAGGAAGCACACACACAAAATAAGTGTTTTCTTTTTACTCTAAACACTTCTTTTACAAGAATGCATCTCCTCATACGCAAAATGTTCGTTCTTGTACACAATTGTCTTTCCTTGTACAAAAATGTACTGTTATTCACAAATTTACTTTATACACTGTTTTTTTTTCACAGAATTTAATTTCCTTACTCAAAATGCAACTTTCCATTGGCGGAATACATTTTCTTATAAAATATGTCCTTTAAAGAAAATGCACACTTACAGGAAATTCAGTTTTTACTGTATGAAATCACTTTTTTACCTCAAAAATTATGTATTTTCAATACAAGATCCACATTTTTCCTTCACATCTTGTAGTGTTCTCATTTTTTTATTTATTTATTTATTTTTTTTACGAGATATACATTTTCTTCCGCATACAATATTTTGAGCAAAATGTGCCTTATTTTAACAAGATACATGCTTTTTTTTTTTTATATACAGCATTTTTAAACATGTACTTTTTTTAAACACACACACACACACAACCAAAAAAAAAAAAATACAAAAAAAAAAAAAAAGAAATTTGCACAAATTTTACGTTTTTTTTTTTTTCTTTCTTTTTTTCTCTTTTCTGTCCCTTAACTTGCAAATCAGTGGATCCCGGGCACCTTGCTGCTTCCTGAGTTGTATGGGTCACGCAGCTCTCACGCGAGCTCCGCCTCGCCCTGCCCCGCCAGACGGCCAACACTCGCTGCCACATTTTTTATAGTCACGTTCTTAGTATGACTTCTGATTGCGGGTCCGGTCACTTGCGCTGTGTCTGCCGCGTCCCTTGTGAGGGAAAGAAACCTAAATGAGAGAGAGAGAGAGAGAGAGAGAGAGAGAGAGAGAGAGAGAGAGAGAGAGAGAGAGAGAGAGAGACGGCGTTGAAAAAAGTAAAGAAAGAGAAACTACCCTCGCCCTCCGTTTCCTGAAAGTTGAATGCGATGTAATGCAGAAACCAAATTAGAATAAGACCAAATTGCATATTGGAATCGAGCAAGACATTTTCACTGCTGCAGAGAAATACCAGGACCATCGTAACTGAAATACCGCCTTGCAGTATAAAAGGAAAACTCACTCTGGATTCCCTGAAGGTAAGGGCGGCGCGGTCCCTGGAGAAAGGTTGTGTCGGGGCGGAGCAGGAGGAGGAGAGGGCGAGGGAACAGCGGAGCATTGGAGCCAAGCCAGGAGATGCAGGATTAAGCGGGGACAGGAGTCGAAATGAGGGAGTTTTTGAACAGAGAGAAAGAAGAAAGATATTGGAGACTGAGGGAGACGATGAAGGGGATGAATTATTACCTAACTGATTGATTGATTTAGACACAGCAATGAGGTCACATGGTGCTGCACTGGGTGGGAAGCTGTGACTGGCGAGGGAGAGTCACTGATCAGATACAGAGAGTAGAATATAGATATGTAGGACGCATGCTCCTGCACTACAAATAAGAGAGTGAAAAGAACTGCAGACCGACAGAAAGACATAGGTAGAAAACAGTAACACGGACTATATATATATATAGAGAGAGAGAGAGAGAGAGAGAGAGAGAGAGAGAGAGAGAGAGAGAGAGAGAGTCTTCAAAAGTTATCCAGGAGTTTCTTGAATATATTCAGTGTCTCAGCTTCAACGAGGCTTGAACGGATTTTCATGAAGCGTCGTTGAAGGTGAGACAGTGGGTACATTCAAGAAACGTCTGGATAAATTTTGGAAGCATATGGAATTCCAATACATTCCGGCCACACCACCACCAACAAGCAACATACAGTCTACCATTTTAGAGTGCAGCAAAGAATAGCCTATGAAATGTAGCTAAGTGTATCACAATGTGAGTGGACTGCCCAGACCTGAGTACAGAGGTGCTCAGGTCGGAAAAGGTTGAGAAATTCTGCCTCTCGCCACCACACTTACCAGCTTAACCCTTACACAACTTTACCAACCCTAACCATTCACGTAATTACCACTAGGTATTTTTCTTCACACCTTCCATCATCCCCTCAATCCGCCTGCTTTTGCATTTTTTTTTATTTTGTTCTTTATTCCTCCCACGGAAATTAGTGTTCGGAAAAAGCGAATTAGAAAGAAAGAAAACAGTGGCATTCTTTCCTACACTATGATCAGGGATTTTCTGCACCTTATCTGGGGTTTTAGGAGGGCAACAGAGGCCTTTGATTCGCATAACCATCGCATTACTGCGATGGTTATGCGGCTTTTGAGGGGAGTAGCAGCCGACCATCGCTGGGAAGGACGCGCCTCACGTAAGGGCAATAAAAACACATCCGTACCGCATGTGCAATACATTCATATGGCTCTACTTGAAGTGACACGGATTTTAAGGGTGTTTCTCTTTTTTTATTTTTTTTATTATGTTCTAGTGACAGATTAATAACGCTAGTGACAGTTTAACAGGTCCGTATTCAGAAACGTTTTGCTCTCCCACCACGACTATTTTCAAAGGCCACAGACATGATTAGCTGAGTTCATACGAGTGCTTCTCCTGTTAATAATATAGAAATCTTGTTAATCTGTCACTAGAACCGTAAAGACACATTAGGAACGCGTGTGACTTCAACTAGAGCTTTTTGAATGTATTGGAGGTGCGGCGCAGAAGTGTTTCACAATATTGTTCTAACGCTCTGCATGCTTCGTAGAATGTGGCGGCTCCCTGCTGCCTGAGGTGTCGCCGAGTCGCGCTGTCTTGGCCGAGCCTGTGCAGGAAGTGTTACTTCTCAGAATCTTATATTGGCAACTTTTAATAGCCTCTAGTGGAAGTTACTATGGTGTTCAAGTGTGTTTTTATGACTGTATTTATAGTTTAGGATGGATTCTGCATCATCAGTGAGAGAAACCCCCATAAGAACACGATTTGTCATCTTTGTAGCCATTGAAAATAGTCCTTGCGAGAGACCAATGCGCTTCAGAATATCTTCATTACTTGGCGCCTCGTTTCCCTTGTTTTAAGAAGATGTAACGCCGTATTATGACAGAGTAGTAACTCTTAATAAGTACTCGTAGTTTCCCGCGGTGACCACCAACTCCTTCCTCACGATGAACGGGCAGCTGCTCCGCCTCTTGCTGCAGTTTAAAGCGGATGTGCTCATACACTCCACCAATACCTTGCACCGTGGAGGAAGCCTGCACGCCCCTCCCCTCTCCACATTCCACTGAGGCTTTGCAGCGTGGAGGAGGTCTGCAAGCCCCTGCCTTCTCCACACTGCACGAGACCACGGGGTTTACTAGCATATACGAGTAAGTGTTCCAGAAAGGGGAAAAAGATTAAACATAGCGGTCGAATAGAAAAACCTCCTACCCTACCCCACTCCAAACTCCATTCAAGGCTTTGGCAGCGTGCAGGCCCCTCCCTACCCCACACTACATACCGCTTGTCTTACTGCCATATCTGAGCGTCGAAGTTTTCTAGAAATTTTAAAAAATCAACCACGTAGAATAGAAGAGGTTCCCGTGTTGCGAGTCTTGTCGGCGCTGCCTTGCCTTTATGTGCCTTGCTCCTTTTTCCTTCAATACCCCCGAGTGTTGCGGCTCGCCGCCACAAAGCAACACAAAGGAAAAGAAGAAAGAACACACCTTTAGGTCACAATGTTGTACTGTTTTACACAAAGGAAAAGATAAAACTGAAAGTATAAAAGTATGAGATAGAAGACAAGAAAAGACAAGCTAGACTTCCCTTGCACCGCAGCACCTCAGATATGCTAAGTGTGCATCCAATGGAACAAATTATTTACCACAGAACATTCTTACATGACTGGGAAAGGAGAGATGAGGCTGTTGTTCCTTCTCTTTTTCCTTGCCAGCAAGCCAAGTGTTTCTCCCACGCTCCGTGTGACTGTTCTTAACTGTATGTGTGTTCTGTACCAGTTTACTCTTGTTATGCAGTAATGTTACAACGCACAGTGATAATGTGAAGTTCTTGTGGTACAAATATTACTGGAGTAAAAAGCAAAGGTTACTGGACTGTGGTTGGGAAGAGCCTGAAGACGAAATAGCTCAGAAAACAAAGGATACATAAGGTTTTAGTACGCGAGGAATGAAAAGGAAGAAAAAAAAGACGGAGGGTTCACTAGAAGCATAGTCAGGTCATACAGTACAGGGAGTGCCACGTGTAGGCCTGACGGTTTCCTGCAGCGTCCCTTATCTTCTTAGAATGTTCTTATGTTATGAGAGAATGGATTAGATCAGGAAGAGGAAAGGGGAAGGAGAGAGAAAAAGAGAGGGAGGGAGAGAACTGTGAGGGTAAAGAAATGAGGAAGGGAGGGAAAGGAAAAATTACTGTGATGTGCTCTTATTCTCTCTCCGGGGGCAAGATGGAGAAAAACCGGTGCAGACAGATTACCAAAAAGATGAATTATGAATGGAAGATGAATTATGAAAAAGTATATATTTCTAAATAAGCAAAAACAAAAATATAGAACTGATAGATGATACATGTATGAATATAAGGAAAAAAATATATACATGGGTTTCGGATGATAAAAATACATGACTATTAAAAAGTCATGTTGATATTTGAAAGTAGAAGTGAAACCTTCGACAAAAGTCACTTAGCAGTAGCGGAAAGGACGGGCACACGGGGCGGGAGAAGGCGGTGGCTGGGTTAATGTTGGTGGCTGTGTACGTACACAATACTGTGACATTGTTATAGTATCGTAATATCTGTGGTTTTCCTACATTCGTGCCTGTCCGCACACATACTACACGTATACAAGTAGGTCAATTTATCTATGTGCCAGGCCGGCAATCCCACAAGGGGTGGCCCAGACAGAGCACCACATACTTGTCCACACATCACTCACACTCTTGGCCCCATCGGCTCCTGGTGGACAAGTACGCAGTGCCTCAAAGTTGTCTGGCTCCTGTGAGCATGCTACTCTTTATGCGTGTGAAGGAGCCGAAGCTCTCGTAATAGTTTAAAAAAAATATAAATATCACTTAGCTATCACTTTCCCAAACAACTGCATGGAAAATTACCAGTGGATTAGGGCAGAGTAGCCCCGGAAGTGTCTTGATTTTCCTCTCTTGAAACAACACAACTCAAATAGAAGGCAGAGAGCCTGACATATCGTTCCAGAATTCATGGAACGCTGGATGAAGTGCGGCGCGTGCTGTCTGTCACTCCTGTTGTTGCTGTCACGGCTTTTGCTTGTCGTGATTCGGGTCATAAAGCAGGCAACCGTTTCCTTGAGGCAGGGTCAGGGCTTCTCTGAGGCACCACCAATCTCTTAGTGATCTTTGTATAAGGTCTCCATAGTTCTTTGAGGTAAATGTATTGTGTTAAGATATACTGTGTGTGTGTGTGTGTGTGTGTGTGTGTGTGTGTCATGATGGATCGTGATACTAAAGTTTGTAAGCAAGAGTATGTGTCATGAACTGATTATTATTGTATTACTTGTTATGGTCAATACACCACGTATCTATCTATCTGTGTGTGTGTGTGTGTGTGTGTAGCAGGGTGAGGTAGTACATAATTATAAGCTGGTCACCCACTCATTCATTTCGTACTCTTGTCATTGAGTGTCACAATACAAGTCTAGTGCACACGTATATTATTCTGACTCGGAACACTGTCTGGTCCCTGCACTGAACAGCCCCGAGCGAGCGCTCCTCACTCACGTGTTCCTCACCGGGAAAATATTGTGAAAGATATATTTCCTGAATCTGGTATCTGGTAGGGGAATTTCTTTTTTTTTTTTTTTTTCATTCACCTCATGATTACCTCAGTGCAGCAGCCCCCAGATGTTGGTTGTCTGCTAAAGTCTCTCTCTCTCTCTCTCTCTCTCTCTCTCTCTCTCTCTCTCTCTCTCTCTCTCTCTCTCTCTCTCTCTCTCTCTCTCTCTCTCTCTCCTGTAAAATGCTAAGTGGCATCATCAAAGCGAGGGAGGAGGGGGCAGCGAGTCCGAGCGACCTTGAAAAGAGCTGAGTGATGATGGATGCCACGTAGCATTTTAAAGGAGTACTTATAATCACCGCAATAATGTTGTCGTGTAATACTTATCGGTAAATTACGTGCTTTTTTATATAATTTGTCTTGTTATAAGATACTGCAATATTCCACAGCCTGCAAAAAATAAGATTAAATAAGTGGCACCTCCGAGACTGCGACAATGCAGCCGTCTGTCCGTCACGTCTGCACACGCATAGCAGCGCACTAGTGAGTCCCATACATTTTCAACTCCTCTAACCGTCTAACGGTAAACAAAGCCTTAAAATGCATATGTGTATAGAACATTTCCTACTTAGAGTTACACGTTCCTTCATGTCATTCAGTATTTGCAGAAACTCGCGTTACACCTTGTATACAGTGGACAACAAACAAGACAACACCGCTACAGAGCACATGGAGGGAAAAGGAGTGCAGTCTGATGCGACTTCCTCCCATCACACAACTTCTCCCATGAAAAAAAAAAAAAAAAAAAAAGTTAAAAGTGAAACTAAGGAGAGTTACATGCAAGCTTTTTTTCCACCCAATTCTTAAGCTGTCTTTGTCCACCGTGATTCAAAGCTTTTCCTCTGCTACATTTTCAAACACTACATGCAGATTTTTTTTTTCCT
The DNA here is from genome assembly GCF_035594125.1 of Scylla paramamosain. Classification (NCBI taxonomy): domain Eukaryota; kingdom Metazoa; phylum Arthropoda; class Malacostraca; order Decapoda; family Portunidae; genus Scylla; species Scylla paramamosain. Next base: position 158,875 of record NW_026973791.1, on the reverse strand, counting down.
ACTTCTTTTTCTCTTGTGAGTCTAATAGCCTTCGAGTCACTCTGATGTTTTGAATGCAAAGTGGATTTCAGTGCTTTTGGCTTGTTGCAAATGGCTGTCTGTCTCTTATTCAACATATACTGCCGCCAACATTATTGCCGGTGAGAGCCGCCGCGGGCACCACCACCTCCTCAAAGGGATGTAACGCATGGCTTGGTGTGTGTGTGTGTGTGTGTGTGTGTCACGCGTCGCTAAGAGCCCCCACACACGGAGCGATTTTAGAAGCGCGACTTGAGAAGCGCGACTCCGAAGTCAATGGAAGTCTATTGGACCCCACAGACGTGGTCGCGACTCGCTGGTTCGGAAGCGCGACTCGAGATATCCCTCGGTGAAGCGCGACTTTTGAGCGACTCGGTTAACATGTGTTTCTATGAGGCCGTTCACACGAGGCGACTGCTTCCCGCGATTTCATCACTACTTGCATCTCATTGGCTGGTAGGGGTGACACTAGAGCCAATGATCGATCAGGCAGAGTTTGGAGTCAGGCAGACTGATTTTTATTCCCGCGTCATTGGTGAATGAGATGGCAGTCCACGTGGATACAGTAGCGGGGATGGGGGGTATGGCGGGGGAGGGGGTATGCTGTCACTGCACCAGTTGCCGTGTGTGTGGGGTCAACCCAGAATCACGCTTCTCAAGTCGCGCTTCTAAAATCGCTCCGTGTGTGGGGGCCTTTAGCCTCCCAGGATGGCCCGGCGGGAAGGGTCTCTCGCCGCGCTCTTTGGAGGCAGGCTCAGGTTATTGATTTCTAGCACTAAATTTACCGCCGCCGGTATTACCTGAGCCTCGGTATGTCGCGCCTTGTACATATGCTAATAATCGCATGAAAGGACACAAGGCGGTACGGTACCCTTAGCAGTGACGACAGGTATAGGTGAGGGCTTATGATGCTTGAAATTACCCTAAAAATTTATGAATAAACAAAGTAAGATTTCATGCATTAGAAGTAAGATTTACATGCATTAATTAATTTTCATGCATTTTCATGCATGTAGTAGCAGCCCTCCGCCATCATGGCGGAGGGCTACTACTACTACTACTACTACTACTACTTCTACTACTACTACTACTACTACTACTACTTCTACTACACACACACACACACACACACACACGCACACACACACACACACACACACACACATTTAAGTAATTTAAGTGACTGGAAGAAATCTTTATCATATGTACTTAGCAATTCAAAAGAACATTTATTAGTTAGGAAAAAGAAGCATCGATGTTTTACTCTACGGAGTAAAAGTCTGAATATTTAAATGTCACAAAACAACAAAATGTAAATAGATGAAAAAGTATTATTGTCCTTGGTAATTTGAAACGTTAATAAAGAATAAAAAGACTATCAATACTTTACAAGCGATAAAGAAAAAAAAAAAAAAGAATAGCGAGAGCAGCGAGACATGAACATATCAAAAGAAACATTATTTTATTCCGCGATCTGCAACAGCACAATAATTAACAGGAAAAAAGAAAAGCATCGATTTAATATAAAAGGAGAAAATTGAATTGTGTAAATAAAAAAAAAAAAAGCCAGGAAAAATGCCTGAAAACCGAGCTAATCATCTCTGTAGCCTCAAAAAACAGTCGTGGTGAGAGCAAAGGCAACTACTACTACTACTACTACTACTAATACTACTACCACCACCACTACTACTACCATCACCACCACCACCATCACATCACCACCACCAGCACCACTACTACTACTACTACTACTACTACTACTACTATTAGAACTACCTTCACTTCCTATGACTATTTACTATCTCGGTTTTCCTATATTATTACCTGCCCTTTCTCCTCCTCCTCCTCCTATTTTCCTTCCTTCACTGTTATTATCATCATCAGTTGATCAGTATAATAAGTTTTCTAAGATCAAATGACCTTTCTTAATAACGTTTTTTTTTTTTTTTCTTTTTCGTCTTTTGATCTATTAAGGAAACTGTGTAGTACGTATATTAATCCAGTAATCATTGTGTCGTCTCGTTCACGGGTCTGGCACTCATTCATAATCTCTCAGAAACTTCTTTTAATTCCGAATCAATTTACTTATCGTACTCTTATATTTTGGGAGTTCATCTTACATGCGAATAATATTTAGTCAGAGAGAGAGAGAGAGAGAGAGAGAGAGAGAGAGAGAGAGAGAGAGAGAGACTTACAATCATTCACACTCGTTAATTACAAACTTAAAAAAACATCGATATTTTTAACAAAACTCTCAAAACAATCCATAACTTTACTTATACAAGCCAGCAATCATACGAACGCACACAAATTAATACCAGCGATAGAAAAAGAACTTATATTACGAGTATAGCTACGTATTCTGAAACGCTTCATTTGTTGTCTCACCATTTTTTTCTTTTTTCGAATGCCACAGAGATGATTAGCCGGGTTCTCAAATGCGTTTCTTCTGTTAATAATACAAAAATCGTGTTAATCTGTCACTAGAACCATGAAAACATCTTTGAAAACCTGTGCAATTTCATTTAGAGTCTTATTAGTTTAGTGGAGGTGCGGCGCAGAAGTGTTTCAGAATAGGGATCATTGTCTCGTTTTCCTCCAGCCTGGCGGCCCTGCTCGGTCCCTTCCACGACTCGCAGCGAGAGAGAGAGGTCGAGGTGCGGTGGTCTCGTGGCGGAAGGCTGAAGGAGGCGGTGAAGGAGTGAAGGTAAGAGTTTGGTAATGGAAAGAATGTTAAATTATTACTCAGTGCGTGGAATTAATGTGTAACCCGTGAGATTGTGAATGATTAGGTTGAAGACTTGAGGATTAGAATGGATAGGTGTGATTGGGTTAGGTTTGTCCAGGTATGGGGATTAGGTAAGCCACGTTAGGTAATGTGATTAGCTTGAGCTGATATAGGTTGACCAGGTGAGGTTGGTAGGTGTGATTAGGTTGAACAGATGGTGATTACAACACTTAAGTAGTTAAGCTTATCAGGGGAGAGATGAATATGCTGATCAGATGGGAAGTTATAGAAGTTTAGCATTTTGCGAGGGAATAAGCTGCAAGGGTGATTAGACTGCAGGTAAAGTGATTTAACTTGTCAGGTGAGAGAAGTATGCTGACCAGATGGTAAGTTGGTTGCTTGTTTGTCCAGGTGATTGACGTCTGATTAAGCTTACTGAGGTGATAATTAAGGAAGTGAATTTGAGATTATGTTATATAAGCACGTAAAATCATGTTGGATTGGTGTGTCAGTGGCTGCTATTTTGTGGTCCCTCTGCTTATTCGCTGTGCTGAGTAGCAGTTGGCTTGTTAACTACGATTGGTCATTATTTTCCTTTATTCATTATCACACACACACACACACACACACACCTACCTACTTACCTACCTTTAATAACGCTGTATGCACACCCACGCACTCTCATGCAGAAAATACTGATGACACTCAAAAAAAAAAAAAAAAAAAAAAAAACTGGTGGCACAAGAAAACTGGTGGCACTCAAAATACTGGTGATGCACTCAAAAAACTGGTGATGCACTCAAAAATCTGGTGACACTCAAAAACCTAGTCAGGCAGCCAAAACAATGGTCATGCACTCAAAAAGACATAACCCCTTCTCAAACACACACACACACACACATTTCCATTCTAGATTTGCATTAGACTTTTCTAATACTGCTTTGTTCTATTAAACTACTTATTTATTTATTTTTTTTTATTTATTTTCTTTTTATCCAGTTCACCTCAAAGTTGGCCTATTTCAAATAGTTCTTTTCCTAATTTGTTATTCATCTGATAAATATTTTCTTGTATAATATTTCCTCATGTATTTGGCTACAAAATTCTTTCCCTTATATGACGTGTTCATTATACAGTGGGTTTCAAAAAGATAGGCTAGATTTGAAATTGTTGTTTCTCTGGAACCATAAACTGACTATGAATAAAATTAATAAACTTAAAAGGTACGGATCAGTTTAAAATGACTCTTCTTTTCAAATTGTAAGTTTTTTATTTGTGTTCTTCATGAGCGCAGAGATACAGAAATATTTAATCAGGTTCATCTTTCAAACTTGTGTATTAACTGTCATGCCATTGAAATATCTGTGATGCCATGCAAATTTCTTCTATCTGGTGTTTTCTTCTACTCTGCATCATCCTTCAAATTTTTGCCTTTAAATTATAATAGGGACGTATTTATCAAACGCGCATTTCTCAGCTTCAAACGTTATACTGCCATACTTTTCAGATTTTCTCTACCCGGTGCTTTCCTTTCTTTCAATTTTTGTTTCTTGAATATGACAGTATGGAATTTAGCCATATTTCATATTAAATCTCAGCACAGTTCCCATACCATGCAGTGCTTGTCAGGCTTCCTCCATTTTCCCATCATATATCTTATGTAGTCTTAGTTTTGTAGGGAATCAGTTATCAAACACATTACAAGGAATCACAACACATACAACAAGCTTCATGTATCTAGGAACTAATGGTCTGTTTTCCTTGTAGGTGTGAAGTGTGCAGCTTCCACTTCATCATCCCATGAACAGCCCACAGGAATCTCTACCAGCACCTGGTTATTAAACAGTGTTGTCACGCCAGGCCCAATGTACTCCATTGCAATCAGGGAGTCAAGCTTCACCAGGAAAAGAGGCAGAGCGTCACCACCTTCAAGCCCCACCAGAGGTATTAAGTATCGTTGGGACAAAGCAATCAGGGAAGAGTCAAGTTGCAGTAAGAAGAGTGTGTCAAGAATTTCAAGCAGGAAGAACACGTAAAATTCCCTTCAAGTCATGGCGGGACCGACAGGCAACCTTCAACACTTGTGGAGGCACGAGAGCTGCAGGCAGTTTCACAAAGAAGAGGTTGCTCCTCACTCAAGTTGACGCAAGGACATAAGAATTGGCAAGTGTTGTTGCTCCCAGGCCCTGCTGCAAGAGTTCTCCAGTCCACTCCAGTCTGGGAAGGAAGAATGTAGCAAGTCCCTCTCTTCTGTACTCAACAACCACCACCACCACCTTCATTCAGGCTTGGGATAAGTTTTGTACATTCCAGCACTTCAGTAATAAGGAAAAAAAGTGCCATGTTTATATTATTGTTGTGTATTTATTCACTTAACATTCACATTAAAACAATAAACATTCAGTATACCATCTTGAACATAATGATAGTTATTTATGCCATGTCAATAATATCTTTGGCAAATAGTCTTTCTGGGAGTACAGGTCATGCCCTCAAGGTAAAAAAAACAATGATAGTTATTTATGCCATGTCAATAATATCTTTGGCAAAGTCTTTCTGGGAGTACAGGTCATGCCCCCAAGGTAAAAAAAAAAAAAAAGGTCAGGATTGGCTACTAAACTACTCCCAGGTCATGCCCCCCAAGGTAAAAAAAAAAAAAGTCAGGATTGGCTACTAAACTAAGTTTAAGATACCATTTGCACATAGAAGCCCCATCCCAGCCGACACTGGAGTCGCTGGGACGGGGCTTCTATGTGCAAGTGGTATCTTAAAAGTTTAGAGGGCACAATCCTGTTTTTTTTTTTTTTTTTTACCTTTGGGGCATGCATGAATTGTGTTATCAAATATTTATTTTTACACTATTATACCACACTGTTAGCAAACTATATATTTATTTCACATATATAATAAGAATAGTCACAAATATTTACTTATTAGCAAAGACATACAAGTCGTACACAGCAGTGCATCCTGGACTAGAGACACTACACTAGTGGAGTCAGCTGACACGTGCTGTGGCACCTGGCTCGACACTTGTACAGCATCAGCACACCCAGTACTGGTGGCAGACACTCTCCATTTGGCTCTTCACCTGATGTCACACCCTGTGACATGGCACTACTGGCTTGACTGCAGACAGGACGTTCGCCAACACAAGACAGACATCTGCAAAAGAGTAATGCAACTTGGGGAAGATGGAAAGTTACTAAGACATGAACTTATATCACACATACACACTAATTCTATAACTCAAATGCCGGCATTTTACTTTTCACAAACTTTTCACTCCCTTGAACAGCCCATCACCTGGCCCAAATAATCCTGAAACACCCCACAATTCATATCTATTTATCTTTCTATATCCATAAATTCCCCAAAAAACCTTATTTTTCACTATACACCTTTCACGTGCACATCTCGCAACAAAAACTCAAGCAACGCATCCTCTCCTCTTATTTCACACTGATCACTGCAGACCATTCCTTCTAACCCTCTTCAGTAACTCTCCACAACACACCACACCGGTAACACTCATCCATCCCGGTCACTCTTAACAAAAGCACCACACGTGCACTTACCCAGCCCACACACTGCCTCTCCTGCAATCCTGTACCACTATTTTCACACTTACTGCTCTTCTAATCTTGGTAAGAGCACGCCTAATTTACTAATCTTATTAACCACCTCCCTCTTATCCTGCACATACATACATAAGGATTCATACACACACATACACACACACCATGACTCTCAACAATACTCTGATTACATACAGTTGAGGATTCCTTATCCAAAATTGTTGGGAGTGAATGAAAGTGGTGCATATTTTAGATTTCCCCAGTTTTTTTTTAATGACAACTTGCCAATTTCTGATACCTCCCATGGCAGTAAATCAAGCTCTAGTAATCATTTTTTTTGGTGGGACAAAAACATGACAAGACATGACAATTAAAAACTTAGATTTTTAAATTTAGGATAGAGGATTCTCAAGTGTAGCAACAAAACACAGTGGTCACCTGAATTGGTTCCTGCAGTCACCGCCACCTGTCAGTCACGAGGTTTCCAGTAAGGTGTATTTCTTGCTCCTGAGTTATGGGAGCGTCCCAAGCTTTCTTCCACTTCCTCTCCGTGTTACCACCTGTGGGGAAGAGACACACCTATACTCCTGCTGCATGACTCACAACTCGGTCCAGAATTTAACCGTTTCACCACTAATGTTAACATTACACAGCAAAGAAGGCACAACAGAAAACATTGACATGTACATTTAACTCTTAAAGCAGTGGGGTGTATTGTAACTTGAAGGTCTCCACATACATGATAAACTAGACTTTTCATTATGACAAGATATGATATGTCCACTCAAATAAGAAGACATGGAAAAAGTGCCAAATTGTCATACATGGCAACTCATGTGCCCTGAAGATGTTATGCTCAGTCTTTCAATCACTGAGAGACTGTCAGGCACAGTGGAGAGAGGTGTCTCTCCTGCGCTGTCAGGCACAGTGGAGAGAGGTGTCTCTCCTGCGCTCCCCTGTACTTTTTTCCCCCTTGCCACTACCTTCTCATTTCATCGCTCACATTCAATACCCCTTACATTACAATGGATCCCGGCAAGTTTAACAGGGAAGAGAGTGCCGTGATGGTGTTTGAGTCAAGGTCAGTAACTGTGGGGCTGGAAGGAAGACAGGGAGATCAAAGACAACCGTGACACAGTTGGCCAGGGCTACACTAGTGCTGGGCATAGCTGCCACTCCTGAGAGAAAGGCTAAGGGCAAAAAAAGGAAGACATACAGGAATAATAAGTTGATGGAACACATGCACGGTGAACACTTAATTGCCACGCCATCTTTCTCCTGGTCAGAAGAGACCTGTGAGCTGCAGGATGACTGGGGGTGAGCGGCCTCCGTCCACCACCCGGGTGACGGCTGCTTTTGAATTTGCCATCTTCCTTCCTGTCTCACAATTACTGATCCCTTCTTGAACAAATACCATCACAACACTTTTCTTCACTGTCAAGCTTGCCAGGACTCATTATGTGAGGAAAATTATGGGTGAGCCATCACATGAGAAGCTTGTACCAAGGGAAAACAGGCAGGGGAGTGTGGCAGTGTAGAAGAGGGGGACAGCTGAGTGTCATTGAAGAAGAGGGGATAGTTGTCTGGAAGGTTGTGTCGAGTTGATAGATGGAAGAATTGATTTTTTAGACAGCAAACAATAACTAGTTTGGTCTGCCCCAGTCAGAAATTTTTGAGAGATCAGAAGTGAGGTGTTCTGTGGCTTCCCTGCGTGAACTGTTTACTTCCTGAAGGGTTGGATGTCTATGAAAAGACATGGATAAGTGCGGGGTGGTATCATCAGTACAGGAGTGGATAGGACAACAAGTTTGGTTTTAGAAAGTCACTGATGAATAATAGGAAAAGTGGGTGACAGGACAGAACCCTGAGGAACACCACTGTTAATAGATTTAGGAGAAGAATAGTGACCGTCTACCACAGCATCAATAGAATGGTCAGAAAGGAAACTTGAGATGAAGTTACAGAGAGAAGGATAGAAGCCGTAGGAGGGTAGTTTGGAAATCAAAGCTTTGTGCCAGACTCTATCAAAAGCTTTTGATATGTCCAAGGCAACAGCAAAAGTTTCACCAAAATCTCTAAAAGAGGATGACCAAGACTCAGAAAGAGAAAGCCAGAAGATCACCAGTAGAGAAATAATGAGTGGTTAGTGTTAATACTACTACTAGTACTGCTGCTACTACTAGGGTCTGGAAGGGAGAGTTGGGAGTGTTAAGTGTGTGGTGTTCATGCTACTACTAATGCTACTACTCCTACTGTTATTACTACCACTACCACTAAGCTAACTTGAGAGAGAGAGAGAGAGAGAGAGAGAGAGAGAGAGAGAGAGAGAGGAGAGAGAGAGAAGAGAGAGAGAGAGAGAGAGAGAGAGAGAGAGAGAGAGAGAGAGAGAGAGAGAGAGAGAGAGAGAGCAATTTTATATAGAGAAAAACAAAAAAAAATACATCAACAACAACCTCATTAATCTGTTAGAGAAGGACTGAGAGAAGCTTACCATACAAGTGTGGCTCTCCCCAGCAGCAGCAGCAGCAGTAGCAGCCCCTCTGCCCGGCACAGCTGCCCCATCAGGCACCTCCACTGCTCCCAGCCGTCCTACATCTGTGCCACCAGGAAGCTTACAAGGGCCACCTGCAGCTCTGCCACTAAGCTGTCTGGCCTGCAACACAAATCAAGATCAGAATATATTTAATACTGTACTTAATTCCTGCCAACTACTACTACTACTACTACTGCTACACTGTTCTGGAGTGCTAAAAAATATACAATAATAACTATGACTACTGCTGTTACTGCAATTATTACCTAACAATAGTGAAGGGCAGAGAGAGAGAGAGAGAGAGAGAGAGAGAGAGAGAGAGAGAGAGAGAGAGAGAGAGAGAGAGAGAGAGAGAGAGAGAGAGAGAGAGAGAGAGAGAGAGAGAGAGAGAGAGAGAGAGAGAGAGAGAAACAATAACAAGTAAACAAAGAGAACCTGTCCAATCATTGACTTCAAACTGTAGGAAGAACCAAGCCTATATTTTGTGACTTGACTGTGACTACCCCCTCTCTGTAGGCTGTCCTGGCTGGCTGGGTGAAGCCACAGTCCCTTCCTTTCACTTCATTTGTGGTGGCTGGGGGGCTGTGGGGGGCTGGGAAGTGGGTGAGGTGAAGGGCTGTGGGTCTGGTGTGTCTGTGGTGGAGTGTGGGGCTGCTTGTGAAGGCTGTCAGACTGTTTGTGAGGCTCTTGTGGTGTGTGTGATTTTTAGGAGTGTTAAAAGTAGAAGGCCGGAAGTAATATTAAAGTTATACTTGGCGCTGGTCAGACCTCATCTAGACTACGCTGTGCAGTTCTGGTCCCCACATTACAGGAAAGATATAGGTCTATTAGAATCAGTACAGAGGAGAATGACTAAAAGGATACAGGGGATGAGGAGTATTCCTTATGAGGCGAGGTTGAAGCTGTTAAATTTACATTCTTTGGAGATATGTAGGTTAAGAGGGGACCTGATAGAAGTCTTTGAGTGATATAAGGGTTATAACAAGGGGGATGTAGGCAAAATTCTTAGGATCAGCAACCAGGGTAGAACAAGAAATAACGGGTTCAAGCTTGAAAAATTTAGGTTTAGGAAGGAGATAGGAAAAAATTTGTTCTCAAATAAAGTGGTAGATGAGTGGAACGGACTCAGTAATCATGTAGTTAGTGCTAGGACACTAGAGAGCTTTAAGAGAAGATTACACTAGAGAGCTTTAAGAGAAGATTAGACAAGTTTATGGATGGGGATAACAGATGGAAACAAGGTAGGTGTTTCACACAGGGACTGCCACGTGTAAGCCTGATCGCTTCTTGCAGCTTCCCTTATTTCTTATGTTCTTATGTTCTTATGTATGTGTGAGGTATGTGGTGTTCTGTGAAGGGGCTGTGTTAGATGCTGTGTCAGGGGCTGTGGAGGGCTGTGGGGAAGTGGAAGGGCTGCTGTGTGTGTGTGTGTCTTGGAGGATCTGAACTCAGCCACTGGCATTAATTCTGCCGCTGAACAAACTCCACCTGAAAAATAAGGAGAGAATTAATGGCTGGTGATAAAATAATAATAACAATAATAATAATCTATCTATTTGAATTAATGACTGGTAATAATATAGTGATAATAATCTATCTGTCTGTCTGTCTGCTTGTCTGTCTGTCACCATATCAGGCTGGTAATCCCACATGAGGCAGCCCAGTCAACACACACACACACACACACACACACACACACACACACACACACACACACACACACACACACACACACACACACACACACAAACCTAACCCAACCACTTACAGCCTTCTTCTGCTTGTTCCTCAGAATCTTAATGGCCTCCATGTCCCGTTCCTTCCACTGTGGGGGCGACTCAGAGGTGTGATAATGAAACAGCTTGTACTGCCTGCAGGTGGAGGGGGAGGTTACGTTAGGCTGGCACTGTCTGCATGTTAGGTTAGGTTAATAAAATGAAGAGGTTATGTGAAGAACAAGGAGAGGAGGAGGATGAGGAGGAGGAGGAAAGTAAGAAAGAAAACATAGATTGAGAGAAAATAAAAATAATAATAATAATAATAATAATAATAATAATAATAATAATAATAATAATAATAATAATAATAACAATTATTATTATTATTATAATTTACCTACAATAAGAAAACCTGACCTGACCTAACAATGATAAAACAGCAAAATTACCATCAGTACTTGACCTGACCTCACCTCACCTAACAACAAGAAACAGCAAAACTACCAACATTTCTCAATAAAATAATAAACCTATAAAAAAAAAACTCACAAAAATAATAATAATAAAAAAAACACCATTATTAACCTTACCTGATCTCGAAACTCAGTCTCATCATTTCCTCCTCCTGGTCATCACTAACCACGAAGACCTCCAGCAAGGTCACCACAGGTTCAAAGTAGGGGTCATGCTCCCCCCGCTGGTTGACTCCCCTCCTCGCTCACCACGCTGTCATCGAGGTCTGTCTGTCTGAGAGAGAGAGAGAGAGAGAGAGAGAGAGAGAGAGAGAGAGAGAGAGAGAGAGAGAGAGAGAGAGAGAGAGAGAGAATTAGGCTTGGTTGAGCTAGGAGGAGGAAGAGATGGGAAGAGAGAAGAGGAGGTCTAGATGAAAGAAAAGAGGAGGAAGAGGAGGAAGAGGACAAACATACATGCATATACAGACAGAAAGACAAACAAACAAACAAACAAACAAACAAACAAATATTCACTTAAGACAAAAAAAATGAAAAAAAATGAAAAAAAAAATGAAAAAAAATAAAAACGATATATTGACACACACACACACACACACACACACACACATAACGAACCAACAAAACAAACAAACAAAACAAACAACAAACACAAGAAAATGAAGAAAAAAATAAGGAAAATATTTACGTTAAAACCATATTTTTTTTGTTTATCCTTAACGAACACAAGAACTCCCCCACTCCCGCCCTCCCTTCCCTCACGCGCATGCACGCACGCACGCACGCACGCACGCACGCACACACACACACACACACACACACACACACACACACACACACAATTCCATACATAAAAAAAAAAATCGAAAATACAATAAAATAAGGAGGCATTTTGAGCCATATTTCCTTATTTCCCCTTGTCCTCTCGTCCCTTAGGGCTCAAGATGGCCGCCCACACCTGCTTCTTACTGGCGGGCAGGTGTGTGTTTTGTACATCGCTAATTAAAGGAGTAATTAATAATGGTGGGGCATCACCCTCGATCATCCCTCGATTTTCCGCCATAGGATCCCCGCCACCCGCCCTCACATATACGCCTATTTTCCCTATTTACACCTCCGCACCGCCGCCATTCTCGTGTGTGTTGATAGCCAGATGATGTGAGTGTAGAATGGTAGCCATGTTACCTTCTCAAGAGCCATGGTGTCGCCGATGATGATGGATAATTGTGGCTGCCTCTATCAATCCCTCCGATGCAATTTTGTACGCAGACTCACCATCTGAAATGGACGCTCGATCTTGATCTTGATGGTACAGGTAGCTCGGGATCACTCTTAAGCCAGGCCTTTGGATCGGCAACTCCTGTAGAAGGGGGAAAAAAAAAAAAAAAAAAAAAATAACAAACAGCATCATCTACAGTAACTGTTCGTACATCTGGCACGCCACATTCTCTCCAGAAACTCTTTCACCGCCTCAGTCATCCTTTCATTCGCCTCTCTACACAGTCCCAGCAACAACACCATCCATTCCTTTCCTGTCTTCTCCACTCTTTCATTCCTATCATGCCCTAACTCAGTCAGTATCACTTGCATCATCTCATTCCTGTCTCTGGCATACTTCACACACTCCAGCACCACATGTTCCACCGTCTCATCCTCTCCCATGTCACACATCTGGCACACTTTGCTGCGGGACTCAGACCACCTGTAACTCCTTGCATTCACATCCATACACTGTGCCCTCGCTCGGAAGAGAAGATCACCGCCCAGGCTTCCATCATACCACCTTTCATACCTCGGGGCCTCTTTCTCCTTGTACCATTCCAGGGTCTTCTTTCTTTCCATTTCATTCTTCCATTCATTCAGTCCCACACATTTCACTTCTTTGTCTATCTCATTCTTCCATTTTCTCACATCCCATTCGGCTCCCACTCTGCCTCCCCTTGTTACCACCCATTCACGCTCATTTTGATTCCTACCAGCCATTCTTATCGCCCACACAACTTGCAATCCATTCCTGTCTGTCATTCTCATGCATCTCTTCCTCCATTTGCTTCCACTTTCATTCCACAGGTACACCTTCCTTGCTATTCTTGCATCATCCATTCTCTCAAGCCTAATCTTGTACCTAAGTGTGGCTTTTGTCAGTCTTTCTCTGAAGGTGCTCCATCCCATGTCACCTCTCAAGGCTTCAACTGCTGTGCACCTCGGTGCACTCAGTGCCATCCTTGCTACTCTATTCTGGCCCACTTCTAACGTATCAATTTCACTTTCATTCCATGTAATCACATCTATAGCATACATTATACATGACACAGCCACACTCTTCCACACTTCTCTCAACACATCATACTTGCTCTCATCCTTGCCGCGCTTCCCAATCGACCTACCCACTGGTTTACCATACTTATCTTTTCATTCTTTGCCTTTGCACACCCACTAGGACTCACCCACATCCCTAAGTACTTGTATTCTTGCACCTGTCTCAACTCATTCTCTCCAAGTCTCCATACCACATTACTTTCATCTTCTGACCTATTCACAATCATTACTTTGCTTTTCTCACTGCTAAACCTTACTCCAAAGTCTTTACCATAGCCATCCACTACATCCAACAAACTTTGAAGCTCATCTGCCGATTCACTCATAACAACTACATCATCTGCATAAAGGAGCACACATACTTTATCATTCCCCACACTTACCCCTACATTCATTCTTCTCATCCTGGCTGCTAGCTCCTCTGTATACAGGCTAAAAAGGGTTGGTGACAATATACAGCCCTGCCTAACTCCTCTCTCACTCTTCACCCAGTCTGTTTCTATGTCTCCTAGCCTGTATCTAGCTCTTGTGTCCACATACATACTTTGCACTATGTTAACTATCTTTGCACTCAATCCAATCTTTTCTAAGACTCTACCTAACATTTCTCTGTTCACTCTATCATAAGCTTTCTCTATATCCAAAAAACCTAGGTACAATTTACCCCCATCCTTCTTTTTCTTCTCAATCATTTCATTCACCACAAACATATTGTCCTCAGCTCTCCTGTCCCTACGAAAACCATTCTGTTCTTCACCCAGCACTCCAGCTCTCTCAATCCATTTACACAGTCTCTCATTCAACACTGCACTGAAAACTTTACCTACTGTATTCACTAATGCAATTGGCCTGTAGTTCTTCAGCTCATTCTTACTCTTAAATCCTCCCTTATGTAACAGACACACTCGGCTCTCATTCCACTTTCTTGGCACTCTCTCTTCATCCCACACTCGGTTGAATAACTCAGTCATTCTGTCTATCACTACCTCCCCACCATTCTTGTAGAACTCATAGGGTATATCATCTGGACCTGCTGCCTTGCCATTCTTCTGCCTTCTCACACACCTCTCCACTTCATCCCTACTGATTCTTTCATCCAGTTCATCTGCATTCTTCCTTTCCAGTGTTACACATTCTTCTCTCACACTAAACATCTCACCTACTCCACCTACTTCTTCCCAGAACCCTTTGATTGCCTCCCTGATTCCATCCTTCTCTGTTATAACTACACCCTCCACTTTTAGTCTCTCCACACCAACACTGCCTGACATATTCTCACCTCTCATGAACTTGTACCATTCACGGCCACCTTCCATACCTTTCTCCCTTAAAGATTGAATCACGCTCCTTTCACTCTCCACTTTAGCATTCATTATCATTCGTCTCGTCAACCGCTGCTGCTTCACATACGCTGCCCATGCATTCAGATACTCATTCTCTGCCTCATCGCTTTCATGCCTCTTTTTCCTCAGCCATCTACAATGTCTACTCATTCTCTTTCGCTCCTTCCTAGCCGCTCTGATTTAATCATTCCACCATGGTTTACATACATTCTTTCTTCTACCTACTCTCACAAACCCTATCTGGTTCTCAGCAGCACCCCTCACGTCCTCAACCAGTTTCTCATTCAGATGCTCCACGTCATGCACACTTTCGTCATCCCAGCTTCTCTCACTCAGATCAACCTGAAAGTTCTCCCACCCTACATCTCTCAGTCTCCACTTCTTTCTCTTACTTGCCACTTTCACTTCATTCCCACCCTGCATCAAGCACTCCACAACCAGCATGTTGTGATCGGACACAATATCAACCAAACCATCCTAGAGAGAGAGAGAGAGAGAGAGAGAATCTTGATCTTGGTCTTGGTGAACGAGAGAGGGAGAGGGAAAGAGAGAGGGAGCGTTTATATATATATATATATATATATATATATATATATATATATATATATATATATATATATATATATATATATATATATATATATATATATATATATATATATATATATATATATATATATATATATATATATATATATATATATATATATATATATATATATATATATATATATATATATATATATATATATATATATATATATATATTTTTTTTTTTTTTTTTTTTTTTTTTTGCATTTTTATTTGTTTATTTTATTTTTTTGTTTATTTGTTGAATTGTTTTGCATAATTAGAAAGAAATGCTTTTGTTGTTGTTGTTGTTGTTGTTATTATTATTATTATTATTATTATTATTATTATTATTATTATTATTATTATCATCATCATTGTTTTTGTTGTTGTTGTTGTTGTTTTTCTTATAATTTTTATTATTAAAATGTAAAGAAATTTTTCTTCTTCCTCTTCTTTATTTTTTGTTGTTGTCTTTGTATTTAGTTTGTTTATCTGTCTATTTATTTATTTAATTATTGGGTTATTTGTTTGTGTATTTATTAATTGTTCTGATTCATCTCTTTGTTTATTTACGCACGTGGCAGAATAATGCTGCCTCGTTATTGGCTGCTGGTTGGCCAATCACGGGTCAGGAACCTTTCATTCAACCAACGTTCTTTTAAGATTAACAACAATAATAACAATAAAAATAATAATAATAATAATAATAATAATAATAATAATAGTAATAATAATATTAATAATAATAATAATAATAATAATAATAATTTCAGTTGTATTAATTAAATACTCATAAGAATGTTAAGAGTATTTTGTTTTAGTGTTTTACGGTTTAGCAGTGCTTGGGATGTCTGGATGTTTAGTTAGAAATTGTTTTTCCTCTGTGTCTCCGTTTGTGTTTTACCTCCGTGTTTGCTATTGGGTGTGTAGGTGCGTCTGTGTTTCCTCCATGTCTCCTCCGTGTTTGACTATTGTGCCTCACTTGCTAGATAGTTAAAATGGTCGTTTGGAAGATAGTCTCCGTTGACATGCAGCGTGCACCAAAGGTTCTTGTGTGCATGTGGTGAGACAAGACCTGACGAGTGCACGAGTCAGTGGTGTGCACGTGGCTCACTACATCAGCGTACACACACACACACACACACACACACACACACACACACACACAGTCGCCGAGTAGTGAGTGAAGGCAGGCGTGGTGTGAGCATACCTGAAGGAGATACAAACAAGTGGTTGTACTACAGCTTTTAATGAGGGAATCAGCCATGTGTGGTACAGAGAATACAGTGTTTGTGGTGAAGCTCCTAGCCACACTTGCACGTGGCGGGCGTTCCCCTTCCCTGGGGAATGCACGGCTCTCACCACCACCACCACCGCCGCCACACTCACACCCGTGCATCCACTTACGAGAACGTGACAAACCTGCCACCACTTGTAGTAAACTTGTAACTCAACACAGAAATGAAGAAAGCATCAACCTGACCAAGTTGAGGTGAAGACTGCATGCAGCAGCAGCAGCAGCAGCAGAAGCAGCAGCAGCAGCAGCAGCAGCAGCAGCCTTCACCCTCAGCTTGTGGTTGTAACTCAGCTTAGTTGTAACTTAACTTAGCCTAAAGACAAACAGTAGGTGCAACAAACATTAAGAATCACCGTGAGGTGAACCAAATCACTTGAATCCTCCGCTTGTACTAACTTAATTCTCAGCTTCAACTTTGCCACAAGACATACTGCAGGTGGGAAGTGACCCCAAGAACCGCCTCACACTTCAGAACAGAACACTACTCAGCCTTATCTTGCACTAACTCAGCCGTCACTTACACTTGGCCTAAACACACGCACCGCACGCAACACTGACAATCAATCATCTTGCATCCTCGGCGCGCACTAACATAGTTTTGGCGCAACCGTTGCTGCAACTCAAACTGCAGATGAACAATTAAGAATCATCAGGCACTAAAGAATAGAGTGTTGAGTCCCGGGCTTGTGGTGACTTACAACTTGTAAGTAAACTTTGCTAAAAGGTATATACTGCAGGTGGGAAGTGATAGCAGCAGTCACCGCAGACTTCACGACTGCACCATCAACAATCATTGCAAACTGCACCACAACTTTGCTTGGGCACACCTTGTACTAACGTGATTCTAACTGACACTTGGCTCTCACACACACTGCACCCCGACACTTCACACTCACACTCGCCACCATCTTACCAACACAACTTCACCCACCCACCACCACGGACACACACACACACAGAGAGAGAGAGAGAGAGAGAGAGAGAGAGAGAGAGAGAGAGAGAGAGAGAGAGAGAGAGAGAGAGAGAGAGAGAGAGAGAGAGAGAGAGAGAGAGAGAGAGAGAGAGAGAGAGAGAGAGAGAGAGAGAGAGAGAGAGAGAGAGAGAGAGAGAGAGAGAGAGAGAGAGAGAGAGAGAGAGAGAGAGAGAGAGAGAGAGAGAGAGAGAGAGAGAGAGAGAGAGAGAGAGAGAGAGAGAGAGAGAGAGAGAGAGAGAGAGAGAGAGAGAGAGAGAGAGAGAGAGAGAGAGAGAGAGAGAGAGAGAGAGAGAGAGAGAGAGAGAGAGAGAGAGAGAGAGAGAGAGAGAGAGAGAGAGAGAGAGAGAGAGAGAGAGAGAGAGAGAGAGAGAGAGAGAGAGAGAGAGAGAGAGAGAGAGAGAGAGAGAGAGAGAGAGAGAGAGAGAGAGAGAGAGAGAGAGAGAGAGAGAGAGAGAGAGAGAGAGAGAGAGAGAGAGAGAGAGAGAGAGAGAGAGAGAGAGAGAGAGAGAGAGAGAGAGAGAGAGAGAGAGAGAGAGAGAGAGAGAGAGAGAGAGAGAGAGAGAGAGAGAGAGAGAGAGAGAGAGAGAGAGAGAGAGAGAGAGAGAGAGAGAGAGAGAGAGAGAGAGAGAGAGAGAGAGAGAGAGAGAGAGAGAGAGAGAGAGAGAGAGAGAGAGAGAGAGAGAGAGAGAGAGAGAGAGAGAGAGAGAGAGAGAGAGAGAGAGACTACATCAAGACTTAAGAATTCAAACAAACTTAAGAATATAATTTGAATCATCTGAGAGAGAGAGAGAGAGAGAGAGAGAGAGAGAGAGAGAGAGAGAGAGAGAGAGAGAGAGAGAGAGAGAGAGAGAGAGAGAGAGAGAGAGAGAGAGAGAGAGAGAGAGAGAGAGAGAGAGAGAGAGAGAGAGAATCAAGACTTAAGAATTCTAACAAACTTAAGAATATAATTTGAATCATCAGAGAAAGGGAGAGAGAGAGAGAGAGAGCCACACTGTAGACTTGTACACACACAATGCAGTAGGATAAATGCAGCCCAGGTGTTTGCCTCGTGAGTGGATGCACTTCCAGCACCGATGAGTCTGGCCGTCACGGGGATTACAGGAACTACCGCCACAGGTCCTCTTCAGACGCTCTGTGTGGGAGAACCAGAGACTGATGAGTGGGGCAGGGAATGCTGTGGTGACACACACACAGACACACACACACACACACACACACACACACACACACACACACACACACACACACACACACACACACACACACACACACACACACTAAAAACAATAAATAAATAAATAAAATAAAATAAATAAAAAATCTCAAAAAAATTAAATAAATAAAGTAAATAAGAAAATAAATAAAATAAACAAAAATTCTCTCTCTCTCTCAAAAAAATAAATAAATCAGTAAATAAATAACAGGAAATAAAATAGAAATAAAATAAAAAAAAATAAAAAAAACCCGGAAAAAATAATAATAAAAAATAACTTTCGAAAAATAAATAAAAGTCTCTCTCTCTCTCTCTCTCTCTCTCTCTCTCTCTCTCTCTCTCTCTCTCTCTCTCTCTCTCTCACACACACACACACACACACATACACTATAAACAATAAATAAAAATAAAATAAATAAATAAAAAATTCTCAAAAAATAATTAAATAAATAAAAGAAATAAGAAAAATAAATAAAAATAAAAAATAAAAACTCAAAAAAAAATAAATAAATAAATAAAAAGGAAATAAAATAGAAATAAAATAAATAAAAAAAATAAATAAATAAATAACCAAATAAAAAACTCGAAAAATATATAAAAGTCTCTCTCTCTCTCTCTCTCTCTCTCTCTCTCTCTCTCTCTCTCTCTCTCTCTCTCTCACACACACACACACACACACACACACACACACACACACACTATAAACAATAAATAAATAAATAAAATATAATAAATAAATAAAAAATTCTGAAAAAAAATTAATTAAATAACTAAAATAAATCAGAAAAATAAATAAAAAAATAAACAAAAACTCTCTCTCTCAAAAAAAAAAAATAAATAAATAAACATAAATCATTAAATAAAAGGAAATAAAATACAAATAAAATAAATAAAAAAAATAATAAACAAATAACCAAATAAAAAAACTCAAAAAATAAATAAATGTCTCTCTCTCTCTCTCTCTCTCTCTCTCTCTCTCTCTCTCTCTCTCTCTCTCTCTCTCTCACACACACACACACACACACACACACACACACACTATAAACAATAAAATAAAATAAATAAATAAAAAAAATCTCAAAAAAATAATTAATTAAATAAATAAAATAAATAAGAAAAATAAAAATAAAAAAATAAAAACTCTCTCTCTCTCTCTCTCTCTCTCTCTCTCTCTTAAAAAATAAAATAAATCAGTAAATAAATAAAAGAAAAAATATTAATAAAATGAATAAAAAAAAAAAAACCGGAAAAAAAACAAATAAAAAAACTTTCGAAAAATAAATAAAAGTCTGTCTCTCTCTCTCTCTCTCTCTCTCTCTCTCTCTCTCTCTCTCTCTCTCTCTCACACACACACACACACACACCTGGCGAAGGCACGTAACATCATGGTTCTGGCAAGGGTGTACAGCTCCCTCTCCTCCTCCTTCGTGATGGGGCTGGTGTCCGGTGCTAGAATACCACCACTACCACCAAAACCATCACCAACATGCACCTTGATGCCGGCATTGGCCAGCTTGAGAAGGCAGCGCCGCCACACATCTGCCTTCATGCTGCTGCCGGGGAACCTGATGCGGTAGTATCTGTCAACAGCGGCAGACAGAGAGATGGATAGATGGAGATTGACAGAGAGATAGATAACCTGACAGCTAGGCACACACATGCATACACACACACATACACACATACATACATACATACATACATGCACACCTACACACACACTTAATTAAAAACATGTATAGATAGATGGGTGGATATATATATATTCATATTTGTGTGCATGCATACAGACACACACACAGACAGACAGACAGACAAAAAGAGAGAAACAAATGAATAGATAAAATAGAGAGAAAGACAAATAAATGTATAAATAGAAAGACAGACAGACACACAGACAAACAGATAGATCAGGAAGTTGCTGGCATCCACTCACAGTGAGAGAGAGAGAGAGAGAGAGAGAGAGAGAGAGAGAGAGAGAGAGAGAGAGAGAGAGAGAGAGAGAGAGAGAGAGAGAGAGAGAGAGAGAGAGAGAGAGAGAGAGATTTATCCAGCTGTTATTGATGTTTTCTTCTTTCTTTTCTGCTACTTTTATTATTTTATCCTCATCCTGCTCCAACTACCGAATGAAAATTACTACAGTCAACACTGCACAGAAACAGTAAATTAGTAGGGTTTATTGGAAGAACCTTTGAATTTAATTAATAATAATTTAATTAATAAACTCTTATTCACCAGTTTTAATATAACTTGTTTACCAGTTTTCACCAGTTTTAATATAACTATATTATAACTATAATATAATATAACTTTCAGATAGGCGTATAGAGTTCACCGTAGGGTGAATAGTAGAACTTCCTTTCATCCTTTCCTATGAAAATTTCCATGTCAGTTTTTTCATACTGCATGGTACTTTTCCCAACTATTTCCATGCCAGCGCAAGCTGGAGGGAGTGGTGGGTGGGGAGGAGCCTTCTGCTATGCTGTCCTGTCTCTCTTCCTTGTAGCTAGTTACAAGTAGTTACCAAACAGCCTTGCAAGGACCAAAAGGTCTGTTGCTGTTTGGCTTTCCTTTGTATTCCTTTGTATTCTTTCTTTTTCTTCTCCTCCTCC